>NW_027137957.1:5479-213210 GCF_003813185.1 Lentinus tigrinus ALCF2SS1-7
GTTACCCCATTCTAGGGTTGGGGTCACCGCCAAATCTGCATCCCTGGCATCCCTGGATGCTCTCATAACCCTTTGACTGACCACACTAGGGGGTGTGCTCACGCATAGTGACCTAAACACGTACATATATTTATATAAACCCACATACATCACTTTGCATAGCCCTCTACTACAGCAATATCGACATAGTAGCTTAGAGCCACAAGGACAGCAACACCCCCTTCCGCCTGTCATTTCTCAAAAACGGTACCATGGGTCACGCTAATATTTTGCACACCCCATACATATGCATCCTATCACCTATCTCTATGCCAATTTTCAGCCCAAAATTCAATGCTTACCCTGTAGGATATCCTACAAGGTGGGGTATAAATAGCAGTGCAATAGTGAATACTGGGTTCCCCTATAATAATCCACCTATTCACCGGTGAAAATCTTTGCCAGTGCACATAGTGCAGGTCAAAAAGACTCACAGAATTACTCGTGATGAGAGTGGGATTCGAACCCACGCCCTTTCGGACCAGATCCTTAGTCTGGCGCCTTAGACCGCTCGGCCATCTCACCATATATATAATACGTGTCGCATCCATAACATCACGGGCACTCTACTACGGTCGAGCTTTGACGTTGCCAGTGGTGAATCGCAGGTGGATAGCGCGCACGAGCGCACACAGATCCGTGGATGTCACGGTCTACAGGACGCCGTGCGGCTTGATGCGTATGAAGTTATCGGCGGCGACTGACCTCGCTTTGCGTCGTCAACGGCAATGTGGCCATCCTACCTGCCGGACGGTTACTACTCCTTGCGAGGCGTGACCGAGTTGTGTGGACCGAGTGTCGATCTTCCTCTCCCCGGGCGAAGCTGCCCCCACGCTGGCGAAATACCAAGACACTGATTGAGCGGTGTGCGTCGTGATCCGGGTGTATTGCCTCCCTAGCACGTCGTCCTGCTGAACGCGTTTGTGCACCCTCGTCGTCACAGTAGGCCGTTTGCAGGGGTGTTACCATCGCGCGCTCGCTCCGGAGTCCTTGCGTCTTCCCGTAGGGATCGTCGACCGCCACGTACCTTGACCTAGCAAGCTTCCGCACACGCCTCCATGTAGGGATAGTGCGGGTGGGCGAATGGGTACAATGCGTGTCTAGAGCACGAAAGCTATCTATCGAACAGCGACTACTCTAGAACTTGAAGACCTGCGACGACGAGTGTCAAAGTTAGCCTCCACGAATACACGTGTGATGCGCACGAGACGCACCTGGTCCTCATTGTACCCAAGGTCCTTCAAGACCCCACCCAACGCGCCCTGCTTCATCCCCTCCTTCTTGCCCGCCAGCGCCGCGACCTGCCCAGGGGGCCCACACACGAAGATCTTCGCCTTCTCGCCGAGGTTCGCGGGGGGCAGGTGCTGCATGACGAGCTCCTGGTTGACGTACCCCGTGGGGCCCTTCCAACCCTGCTCGGCCTTGTCGACGGTGTAGACGACGTTGAAGGTCTTGGGAAACTTGCTCGCGAGCGCGTCGAACTCTTCCTTCAGGAGGATGTCCTTCTCGGTCACGTTGGCAAAGATGAGCGTGAAGCGCGTCTTGTTCGACGGGTCCTTGAGCGCGTAGTCGAGGATCTGGTACATTGGGGTGCTGTGCGCGTGCGCGTGTGAGCGCGAGGGAGGGCATGAATAAGTGAATGCGAGACGTACATGCCACTGCCGCCGGCAATCATGCCGACCTCGTCGAACTGGTTGACTGCGAAAACGTCAGCGCGAGCGCGGGAAGGCAAGGCAGAAGAAAGCAAGACCCGGAACCGGCGAACGACCATAGGTTGGCCAGCGTCATTGAACTACGGTAAGCGGCCGCACTAGTGCACGAAGGATACAAGACAGGCGCAGCGACGTTCGAGACTTGTGATGCCCACGGCGTCGAGTGATCGCTACCGCGACTTATGGTAAGACACAAAACGCGTCCGGCACTACTAAGCGACTTTGGCCTTAGTGTGGGCAACAATGGCTTGACTCGCGGGAGGGGACAGGGCGATTACAGGCACGCCCCCCTCATGCAGTCGTGGCACCAAGAGTACGGACTGGGAACGTGCACAGAATACACCACGTGCAGCCGTTCGCGTTCACCGGGAGAGCGCCACAGGAGGGTCATGGTATGTACGCCGGTACGGACTGTTTGAAGCGCAAGCTTGAAGACTGCACAACGCTAGGTTGGCTTTGGATAGAGCCTCGACCCTCGAAGAACGGTGCCGGTACGCGCACATGTATATGTCCGATGTGATCACCAGCCGACGCACGCAACGATGCCTTGAACTGTGGTGCTCCACTGCTGTGTTCAGGACGCGCTGCGCGCCGTATCACTCGCAGAGAAGAATCGCCAGACACATATGCTTCGGACTACTGCGCGCTTCGAGGCAGCTGCAAGTCTTGTCCGGTACAAGCTCTGACTTTGAGCTCGCTGCGCTCGTCTACCCAACGCTAAACTGGTCACGACGAGCCAGGAAGTGCGACAAGAGGGGCCAGAGAGGTCGCCATCGTCGCGCACTCCCGCAGCTCTGTCTGCTACGACTGCGCAACCCTGCGAGCTCGACCGCGAGACGCGGAGAGCCGCCGCGACTGCGAGGGTGACGCATGCCGAAGGCCTTCCGTCAGCAGCTCGGCATATACACGCGTCAGACGCCGGGACGTGGTCGACGGCGCAAGAAACTCGAGAGAAAAAGAAAATGGAGAGAAATACAGAGGGAAAAATGAGACGCACTCTTGTAATCAAACTTGGGGATAGGGCCCTTGATAGACAGCTTGTCGCCGAGCTTCATCTCGTGGATGTACTTGGACATCTTGCCCTCGTCGTACTTCTTCACCAAGAACGTAAGCTCGCCCGGGAGGTCAGAAGGTGAGATGGGAGTGTAAGGGCGGATGTCGGGCTTGCCCTTGGCGTCGACGAGCGGGGCGGGGGAGTCGGGGGAGGACTTGACGATGACACATGAGGCGATAGGGAGGAGGGACGCGGTGTCGGGCGGGAGCTCGAAGATGAACCTGCGCGGGCGCGTTCGCGAGCATGCGGGAGAGAGAGGGGAAGATAGACGCACTTGGCAGTGTTGTGGTTGTAGGGCTCGACCTTCTTGAGCTTGAAGTCGACGAAGTTCTGCGGGTCGAGCGGGCTCTTGTCGGAGATTTTGGGCTTCGCGGCGGCTTGGGCTTTCTCACTGCCGTTGAGATAGAGGTAGCCGGCGAGGCCAGCGGTGCCTGTAGACGTTCGTGTCAGGCGCGAGGTGAGTTGGGTCGGAGGGTGTAAGCTTACCGGCACCGATGAGGACGTAGGGGAGGTTGGAGGACTTGCCCGCGGAGGGCGCAGTCGAGTACCGACGCGCGTTCGCGAACTATGCAGCGTTGAGTAAGTGGCAGGGACAGCGTGTGTAGATGAGAGAGCGCGTACGGCAGAGCGGGCAGCGAAGGAAGCACGAACAAAAGACATGGCGGCGGACGACTTGGACGAGCAGAAGCAACAGCAGTCAGCGTCAGACGCCCAGACGCGTCGCGCGTTCCGCCGGCGGGCTCCGTGCCGACGCCCGATATGATTCTCTCTCTCAACCTCCAGTGCGCAGGGTGGTTCTACCAAACAAACGGCGGAAAGGTCCAGGGAAACTATTCCTCACTCAATCTGTCGCTCTCTATTTCCTGAGGTCGAAGCTTCCGCACGGCCGATGTCCTGGATGCGAACCTCGCGGTGCTTCAAGCTCCAAGTCCTCAAGGTAGGTCGAAGCTTGGTGGCTCCGGAGAGGCGAGAAGTAAGTTTCTGTCGACAACTACTAGTCCTATTCACACGTACAGTAGTTCCCCCGTCACCTCACTCGCATGAATCCGACACGACACGCTCGGTCAGTCCACCTCGTCTAGCCTCGAGGCTACTCAATACACCGATATCACGGCCATTCGCCATTCGAAGGCCTCCCGAGCCAGTGTCCACGGCACAAACCGTACACTCGTCGGGAACCCGGCACCTCGCACACCATCTCCCATCCCTCTATTCGCTCAAGTTCCGGGTCAAGTCAAAGAGATAGGTTACATTCTCGCTCTTAACGACTCTACTGCCGCAAGATAACCGTTCGCACTTTTTCCTTGTCGCGGGAGCATCTATCCACTGTATGTAGGAATCCGAATCCCCGAATTCGCGCGGTCTCACCTTGCGTCAGACATCCAAATTTGGAGCCCAGTCCAACAGTCGGGGACCATAGCGTACAATCCGTGCTCGCCGCCAGGGTCCCAAGTGTATATAACACGCCCGCTGCGTTCTCGCTTATATGTGCGTACCGGTTCGTTATGCTAATACCACTGACACCGCAATTCGTGTACGTTGCTGAACGTGGAGCTTCCGAGGCTGGAGAACCCCAGATCGACTCGCAGGACGGCTGCAGCAACGCTCGACGGGAACGGATTGCGGCCACGGATGCAAGTACTACACTAGAGCTTATCCCGGATGCATGCGAGTCGGGTCCTGACATCCCCGACCTCCATTCTCTCTCCCTCAGACGGCTCTATCAAGCAGCGCACGGCGTTCCTCCCTCGATCTGTCGCTCCCAAGTCCCAGAGGACGAGTGCAGGCCCGGATCTCCTCCACGAGCGCAACTCTGCTTCAAGTCAGAATTCACTCCCCTCCTGCTCAGGCGGTCGAAGCATGAGGATTCCGGAGAGACGACTTCGAGCTTCGGGGTACTTTCTATCGACAATGCTGTCCTAGCGCAACGACTCTATTACCTCATGCGCTATGCGCCTCGCCTCGCACGAAGACACGCTCGATGAAAGGATGGCCCAGCCTCCAGCCTCGGTACGCTCATCGTCAGTTCATCTCGTCTACCCTTGACGATCAGCCGCATCACGAACGCGGCAGGCTCGCAGACCGGCGTCCGCTGGATAGCATCACGGCAAATAGGTGGTTACATCTTCGGCTAAGTACCCTGTGCTGCAATCGAACCACCCAAAAGCCTTTTCATCGGATATCTATGTCGGAATTCCACACATGGCCTGTGTGGACACTATGCTACTTGCGACGTACTCACGATGCGCATTTAATACGTACCGGCGGCGGTTTCCTTTCCCGGAGGCCAAGGCACCCGCACGGCACCCAGGATGATGCTGCCGCATTGTCGCAATCTGCCTCTTACACCAGCTGGTCGCGTACATGCGTGCTCTTTGCCAGGCAGGCATCTTTTGGGCATTCGAGCCTCCGAGACGCCAGCAGTCGGCGTCCCGTACTTGTATTGTACGCGCCGCTGCCGTTCTCCCTGGACGTAGGGACGACGAGGACGCTCCGGGGGTCTCGAGCGCGAGAGCTGCGACAGATTTCAGCTTGCTCCGAGTCGTCGGTCAATATGGCAGGGTTGGACGTCGGTGTGCGTGTCCTGTGCGCAGGGTTAGTGTCCGTGTCGTCGGATATGCCGCGCGTTGACTTAGCGTGCCTTCTGTGTGAATGTATGCGCGACCAAGTGAGTATCCGAGACAGCAGACAGGAGCCAGGACGAATACGAGAGGCGTAACCATAGAACGCGAGGACTAGCATGGCCCGCGACCGATGACGGCCCTCGAATTGGAGAACTAGGAGCTAGGATGGAGGGTAAGTACGACATAAAGGACGGATCTGGGACGTAGCTGCGGCATGTTTGGGGCATCCCAGCTAGGCTTGAGGCCCGCGTCCGCTCTTGGGTCGTCTCCAGCCCACGTCTCATTCTGACGAGGAATCCTACTGAGCTCGCGTGAACACCGGTGGACTATGGCTCGCTCGTCAGGACCGGACGTTCGTCTTCGGGGAGGGCGCCTGCGTGTCCTGTGCCAAGGGACGGTGAGTTTCGCTTCTGCGGGTATGTAACACGTTTGACTTACGATGCGTTCCGTGCAACGTTGTCGCGTCGCGCGATGTCGTGGCATGGCGAGAACCATGGTGACTGGTGGGTGCACGCACTTTATAACGCGAGTGTGGATGGACGCTACTACCCCGTACCATGTGCGCGGGCTCGAGCCTGGCACGCTCGTCTATAACTCTGCGTAATCACGCGGGCACGACAGTATAGCACTCTACATTCATCTCTGCTGCAGCTGCACCTTCCGCTACAATATGCCAAAGAAGCACTCACCCAATAGCAATAGCTCGTACGCCCTGGACTCATCGGTCTTGAACACCCCGCCAGAATGCGCCCAACCCCAAGCCTTGAGAACGCCTACCAACGTGAGACCTCCAGACTGTATACGCGAGTAAGTGTGCAGGAGGCGTACCCGAATTCTGTTGGCAATGGCATAGCAGCAATCAGGCCTTTTGAGGTTGACGATTGCGATGAGCGAAAACGCGGCGGTCGAGTACCGATGCGCGACAGGCTGAACGGTCTGACGTCAGTAGAGTGGCGCGGGCAGGGCACAGCGATGACCTCACACTCTACTAAACGCCCATACTTGCACGACGCGTCGCGCTGCTCTCGTCTTCCTAGGTTTCGCTCACCAGGCACGCTCTCTGCACTCGAGGCAAGCTGCGACAAACGACGTCATTGGCGGGAAGAGAGTTGGCGGGTCGAGAGAGGGCAACGACCGCGTGCTTCCACGTACCTGCCCCCACATACGTCATCCTAACCCTACCCTCGTCGCTCGCGCTGCAGCGGAAGCATCTGTGGGCAGAAATTGGCACAGAAAATGGAGGGCATAGAGAGCACCCGGCGGCATGGGCATCGGTCGTTTAGAGTCCAGTTGGGAGGGGCAGGGGATGAGTGGGGACGGGCGATCGCAGGGGGATGCGGGAGTAGGGTTAGGAAGGTGGCGTCTTAGATAAGCGACGCGGAAGGCATCCTCGGCTCATCCTCGACCCATCCTCTCCCCCCGCCCTGCAATCTTCAACTTGTCGCCACCTGCCATCGTCTGCTCGACCCCTGCCCGCCGCACTCGTCCTCTCTCTCGCCTCCTCAACATTGCACGCCCGCCCGCGCCATGTCTTTTGTCAAGCTCAGCATATTCGGGACTTCATTTGAAGTGCGTCGCGTGTGCTCGTGCTCATCGTTCGCGATGCGACCACCTCTTTCTCCCAGGTCACGACGAGATATGTCGACCTCCAGCCTGTAGGAATGGGTGAGTTCTCTCTTGCGATATCCATCGATCCCATACCGACCCCTTGACAGGCGCGTTTGGTCTCGTATGGTGAGTCTCCCCCAGCGTCGTTCACCAACCTGTTCCAATGCATCCCAGTTCCGCCAAGGACCAGCTCACCGGCTCGTCCGTCGCGATCAAGAAGATCATGAAGCCCTTTTCCACCCCCGTCCTCTCCAAGCGCACATACCGCGAGCTCAAGCTGCTCAAGCACATCCAGCATGAGAACGTCCGTTGCCCTACTTCTCTTCCCCGCCCTCGCTCACCTCCTCCCAGATCATCAGCTTGAGCGACGTCTTCATCTCCCCACTCGAGGACATGTGCGTACCCGTCCTTTCCCCCGTTGTTCCGGCCTGACCGCCCTTCAGCTACTTTGTCACTGAGCTCCTCGGCACCGACCTCCACCGCCTCCTCACCTCCCGCCCCCTAGAGAAGCAGTTCATCCAGTACTTCCTCTACCAGATCCTCCGTGGTCTCAAGTACGTCCACTCTGCCGGCGTCGTCCACCGGGATCTCGTAAGTAGTGCCTGTATGCACTTGGCCCTCTCTAACACCGCCCCAGAAACCGAGCAATATCCTCATCAACGAGAACTGCGATCTCAAAGTGCGTCCCCCTCCGTGCATACTGTCGCCCTCGCTGACGCTCGCCACCCAGATCTGCGACTTTGGCCTCGCGCGCATACAAGACCCCCAAATGACTGGCTACGTCTCCACCCGCTACTACCGCGCACCCGAGATCATGCTCACATGGCAAAAGTACGACGTCGCTGTCGACATCTGGAGCGCCGGCTGCATCTTTGCAGAGATGCTCGAGGGCAAGCCGCTCTTCCCGGGCAAGGACCGTGAGTGTATTTCGCGTCCCCTATACGTCATACCTGACCCGCGCGCGCTCGCCCGCTAGATGTACACCAGTTTTCGATCATCACTGAGCTGCTCGGTACGCCCCCAGAGGACGTCATCCAGACCATCGCCAGCGAGAACGTGCGTATGCTCTGAGTCTCATACGCGACCGTCCGCTCATCCATCTGTTTAGACCCTCCGCTTCGTTCAGAGCCTGCCGAAACGCGAACGTGTACCGTTCAGCGAGAAGCTGCACTGCAATGACCCAGTCGGTGCGTACCTTTGTCGCCGTCTGCTCCCGTGCCGCGCTAAGAAGCCTTCTCCGCAGCGATCGATCTTCTCGAGAAGATGCTCGTCTTCGACCCCCGAAAGCGCATCACCGCGACCGAGTCCCTAGCGCACGAGTACGTCGCACCTTATCACGATCCGACGGACGAGCCCGAGGCGGCAGAGAAGTTCGACTGGAGCTTCAACGACGCGGACCTCCCCGTCGATACCTGGAAGGTCATGATGTACAGCGAGATCCTTGGTACGTTCCCCTCTTCCTACGCGCGCGTTCACGACTAACAACGCGTTGCGCAGACTTCCACCAGGTCGGCGACTCGCGATTAAACGGCGGCGTCCCAGAAGGCGCACTCGCAGGCCCTCAAGACCAGTCTGCGATCGCCGCGGCGGCCTAACGGACTCCTCTCTTGTTTGTATCTTTCTTGTCCTCACTGTAGCATTTACCTATTATCGTGCGGACCCATTAGATGGCATCTCCCCTTCCCCTTCTCGCGCGTCCTCGTCGGTGTCCTGTCCGTGCTTCATTGTCCCCATGTCCAATGTCCAGTGTCCAATGTCCAACGTGTCGTAACTTGTCTCCTGTACTACCACCACTACCACCTCGAAACCCCGAAATCCCGATTACCCGTCTCGCGACCCCATGAATCCATGATCCACGAATCACGAATCACGATCTACTATTCCTCCCGTCGTCGACGTCCCTACTTGCAGGTCTTCTCGCGCGCGCGCATCCACCGTTCCTCGTCCGTTTGTTGTGGCATACTAGTACTACTCTCTTCTCGTACGCAGCAATGAGCTTGGTCCCGCGTCCGCGTGTGTCGCAGGGTCAGATGTCCGCCGCTCGCGGTGTGCATCTGTGCGGCGTTGTGATACCCCCTCCTCGTACAACCTTGTTGCCTCACCTCACTTCTTGCCACCGTGCGCGTTGAGGCTGGAGGTAGGCCGTAGTAGGTAGCCGTAGCACTGTATTTTCCCGAGTAATCAAAGCATACATACACGCGCATACTTTCCCCGGGAGGAGGAGGGAGGGTGCCTGGGGTCGGATAATTCCCAACTTGTGCGCGCCGCCGGTCGCGTTGGACTGACCAGTCTAAGAACCGACAAGCGCATTTACGACGCGCGGTTTGTTGTTCAGAGTTCCGGCAGCTTAGCACTCTAAATAGGACTGCGACTGCACAACGCGGCATGCTCGCTGTCAGCTGTGTCGTCTCGACTCGCCGTTGCTCATTCCGTTTCTGTGCGCGAACCGGTACTCACATAGAGTATCACATTCACTCGGCATACATGGTGAGATGGCCGAGCGGTCTAAGGCGCCAGACTAAGGATCTGGTCCGAAAGGGCGTGGGTTCGAATCCCACTCTCATCATTCAAGAGCCGAGTGCGGCCACGTTTTTGCTGGCCACGAGAAATCATCGTCTTCGTCCAGGCTTTTCTGATGAAACAGAATCCCACTCTCCATTTTTTCGGCACTCCGTCCTGGAGCAAATCGGGGCACCCATTGTGTAGATAGTTTGTACGCGGGAGTGGTCACAGCAGCTTGACCAGGACCGACACATACACAGCAGATACATGTGTTGTGCCACCGCGTTACTGGTTAACCACTCCCAATGGACTCCTCCTGCCTAACTTTCCTGACTCTTGCCTTCCATACCATGTTGACGTCCACTCTATTCACCGAGAGCTCCCACCACACGGGAACTTTGCGGTGTAATGATAATAAAAACACCGTCGTACAAGTCAAATTGGCCAACGCCGGGATCGAACCGACGACCTTGGCGTTATTAGCACCACGCTCTAACCAACTGAGCTAGTCGGCCTTCTGTGTAAGTTTCTGATGCACACCTTGTTCGGTGCGGGTTATGTGCCTAGTCGTTCCACTGAATGCAGCTCGAGACGAAAAGTGAGTTGAGGATACGGAGGTAGGGTTAGCAAACACCTTCTGTCATATGCGAACTTACCGTCCGGGCGCACCGGCGCCCTTCCTTCCAAGTACTAGTACGTTCCAACATCGATGTCGAATCTTCCTCAGACATAAAGCCCTTGTCGAGCAGCTCAGGAACAAAACGTAGCTCGCGATCTCACTGTATGTACGTACATCCACCGGAACCCGAAAGCGGGCGCACTAAACCCCGATGCTTGTCCTCCATATTCAGTACAGTACAGTTACTACTCATCGCTGCACTTCAGCCGCCATCATCTGCGCAGCCTCAAGCACGGTCGGACGCTTGGGCACAGAAACCGAAACCCCGTCAGCGCTCTTGATAGCAATGAGCATCGGGTCCGTCCGCACAACGGGCTCGACGTACTCGACAACCTTCACGAGCTCGATCCCGGCCTCGTCGCACGCCGCCTTGGCGCTCACCCACCCGAACGGCTCCTCCGCGCCCGTGCGCACGACGATCTTCCTCCGCTTCCCATTCCTGCGCTCGTCAGTGACGTCCGGCTGCACGGACTCAGACTCGGACTCGGACCCAGACGGAGACGGAGACAGAGACATGAACCCGCGCCGGACAGCTGCGCTGACGTTGTACTCGATGAGCGAGCTGAACGCCTGGCGTCCCTGGATACGCATCACAGGCGGCGCGTCGAGCGTGAGCGTCTCCACCGACGCAGGCGGGCGCAGCGTCTTGAGGAACACGGGGCTCTCGATGTGCAGGTGGCGCAGATTGGGGAAGCTCTCGAGGAGCGTCGCAGCGAGACAGCACGCGAGGTGACCATCGGCACGGCGAGGGCGCCAGTCGGTGCTCGGGCACTCGCAGATCGGGACGTGTGCGAGACGGAGGGAGGTCACCCGGGGAAGGTAAGGCGGGGCGGCGCTGTGGTTCGCATAGTTGAGGACTTCGAAGAAGGTGGCGAAGTGCACGCTTCGGAGGCTCGGAAATGATCGGAGTGTGGGGAAGAGCAGCGCGGGAACGATTTGTTTCACGACTGGCCAGGAAGAGCCGGGTGCGGGCGCAACGGTCACGGAGAAGGCGTCGGGGATGATGTGCGTGAGCTTTGCGAGGACATAGCCCCAGGTGCGACGATGGGTGTCGTCGGTCTCTCTGCTAGAGATGTCCCTGTGGTGGCGAGCTTGGTCGCTTGCGCCCGTGAACCCTTCAATGCGGAGGTGTGAACTCTTGTAGAGGTCTCGACGGAACGCGAGCAGGTCGTCCTCCGGAAGCTCGAGGTTGTAATACTGGTCGATCCGCAGGGAAGACCGCTTGTTTCCGACGACTGCCTCCGCCGCCCTGTAGCTCCTGTCCGCGTAAAGGTCCATGTCGTCCGTACTGAACCGCGAGACGTCTATGATCACGCAATGTGTCGCAATGCGAGAGAGCAGCGTATGCAGGACAGCATCAGCTGTGGCGAGGGTGGCGAAGAACACCTTGCGCTCGGTAGCGGAGGTGGTGGACGTCCATGCGTACTCCAGAATCTGCTCAATTGTCTCGTTCGGGAGGCAAAGGCGGGCCATGTTATCCGTAGAGTCCATGACTATGGCGAGAGGATGTGGCGAAAGGCGGTCGGTGAGTGGTGAAGGGAAAGAAGGGATGGTACGATGGACAGTACTCACAGCGCGCAAGTAATTATTTGACAGCGCATCGGCAGGTCCGCGCCTGCGCGGCGTGTATGCGGACTTGCCTCATCGGGTCTTCCGCTTCAGCCCAACCGCCATCCGACGTCGAGGCAGGATAATACGTACTTAGGATGCCGGAGGCAGTGCTCCAACCCCCTGTCGCACTGGCAGTCTTGTCGGTTGCTCCAGTCTTGACTGAGCGTCTGACTCGATGCCGGACATGGCGAAATATAACGTTAGCGATACGATGGAGTAGCAATGAAGTGCTGGACGTGCAACGGCGTCGCTTTAGCAAAAACGACGCGAGTTCTGAAGCGATGGGACACGATCACGTGAAGTGGCGAGGCGAATCCCCAAACTCGTGTCGATGTTGCACGACAACTCTCAACAGCTCAAAGGGGCCGGTACACATAGACAACTGCGGGCACGAACACCAAACTAGGAAGGCGGATTGACAACTTTCGAGCCGTTGAAAGTCTCCAGGCTCCGCCTCGTGTCACGATGACATGATACATCTCGTTGTGTACTTTGTGGCACAACTATCAGTCCAAAATGACAGCGGTCGCCTCACATCAAGAAGAAATACGTGCATGGCCAAGATCGGCTTTTCTTGGTCTCGTGTAACGAAGATCCGACGCCAATTGCTAGCGAGTAGAAAACGAGTTATTGAGGAGACGAGTATAAGGACGAGACAGACACAATGCACGCGGTTCCTCCAAGCACCGAACCGCAGTAGAATAATTTCTGGACAGTCGAGACACCAGAGAGCATGTCTGACCGCCACATGCACCATGATCCAGCCAGGACTCATACCGGCCAGCGAGCTCGAGGGCCCGCCGCCCCACATTGCCATGGACAATATCCACACAACAAACCAACAACGCGAGACCCAAGCAGCGGGAACACTCACAGTCACAGTCGCTCACGCCCACGCCATCATCATCCCTCATCCCAGCCAGATCCGGTTCTACTCCTCCTGGCAAGATGGACCGGCGTGGCGAGTCCATCGACCGAGTTCCGTGTCATTGAAGGCATCCGATATACGTACAAATTTGCTGTACAACCTTCGGAGCGCATCCAAGTAGGCGAGGGAGAGAGAGAGTCAAGATTTTAGCTTTGTCGTCGATCGCGTACTGCATACCGGCGGAGGGGCTCAGGAGACGAGGACGATAGTGATCACGATCACCAACAAATGAACTGCGTATCGGAGGTCGACCTGGAGATGTCGAGCGAATGCGGAATGTTCAATCAGCCAGTGACGCAGAGTACAGCGAGAGAGAGACGACGGGTCCAAAACAGAGCAGCGACACTAGTCAGCTGGAACTCCTCGCCGACACGGAGAACTGTGTCAGCGTGCGGAGGAGAGATATGTCGACTGTCGCGTTGACTGCATGCCGATACACGAGATGCCCGCAAGCCGTCAGGTACACACATGCCTTCGTTAGATAGTATCCGTGAGGAGAAGTCGAAGCCTGAAGGGACGGAGATGAGAGTTGCAAGAGAGATGTTGTATGGATTGTACATACTTAGGTTACAACCGAGTTACAACCGAGTATTTACTTCCCTTAATTATTGGGCTATCGGGACATTTCTTATCGACTTATCTGTGACTACTTATCTCGTTCTTACCAACTTTCATCTACGGCTTTGGGACTGAACTGTTTTGTTCGCCTTCCTCATACTCGACCTCGCCGGCGCAATGACTCGGATCTCCGCTGTCTTGTCTCAAGTCAGTGGTCTCTTTTATGTGCATGTATCTTTCTGCTCTCTATGATGCATACGTCACCATTCTCCTGCCATGTTCGAAGAGACACGCTGCCGCCTCGAATATTGCACGACGCCTCGGAACTCACTGGGCGTTAGTCTTTGTTCGGCCTCGTTGGCGGCGATGGTGGTCAATGACCAGTAAGTATGGAGGGGCACGATTGGTGCTAGTGGCGCAGCACGGAGACTCGTTGCTGGTATGTTGAGTACGTGATCCGTGCTTTACGGCGACGCTGTCTCGTTGCCTCGAACCTGGTCAATCAGTCTGATTACTCTCGGAGTAGAGAGTACCGCCACGCTCCACCTAAACTAGCTTCCTTCAGGTCGACGCCGCGGCGTCGTGCAATCCTCGACGCTACGTATCAGGTGGCGCTCTATCGAGAATGCGGCCCAGCCCGGGCATACCGGACAACGTACATCTATGTCGAGGCGCTGAAGGTCTCGTCTATGTCACACCCCGGGATACATCGGGTGGAATTGCCAGTTTGTCGGCCTAGAGTAGGCGCATTCTCGTCGTCTTCGAGTCCTGAATTGAAGATGAACAGCCTCGTTGAAGGGTGAGTTTCCATTTACCCGATTACCCGCGAGATAAGCTCATGTGTACACAGTTTGTACTAGCCTGTCGCGAATGATTTCGCCACATAATGGACCGATGCGAACATGCTACTCTGCGATTTTGATTCCACAAGCCTCGTCGCCGCGAGGTAAGTACTCTTCATCGCTCGCCGGGCCGAGGCTGCGATCCGACGCCTCTCGCAATTATGCGAGCATGTCAACACCAGTGACTTTATTGGCGTGTCTCCATACCGTCTCGGGCCCGAGCTTGGAAAATGCTGCTGCATGCATCGCAGGTAAGCATCGACGAGTCAGAGGTCGTATTGAGCGGCGGCGAAGAGCGCGCCCGGACAGCGATCCGCTCACGGATCCCAGTGCAGTGGTGACTACGCTCCATTCTACAACACTCCGCGTCCACGTTGGGTCCAAGGCGGTGCGCGCTGAGTATGAATCTGAACATGTAATCATTCAGATGCAGGGTTAGACCGGCAGAGGTTATTTTTGAGCAGCATCTGGCGCTCATGGTATCGAGTGAGTACTTTCAAGTTCTCTCTTTGCGTTACTAAGACTCACGTATGGTTCTAGAAGATATCTATGCTCTGGGGTCCTCGTAAGTAGCCGCTCCGCGCTTCAGTTCGATCCCCAAGGATGACGACACCAACGATTCGCGGTCTGGTGGCCGGGGCGACAGGCTGGTAGTCATATTGTCGCCTCTCACGACAAACCGAGCTACCAGTCTCCGTCCCGGGAGGCCTTACGTCCAACTCGGACCGCGCACCGCTGACGCCAGACCAACGGGCTATCGCTACCGCAATTTTCGCCTCATTCTTCCGTTGACACCGGGCGCACCAGGGGCGCGACGCCGGCCAAGTCTTGGAGAGGATTTCTCTTTCTCAGTGATACTCCCGTGCCGTGCTTCAGACAACAATGGCAAGTAAAAGCTGGCATGACCAACATGCTTTCGTATGTGGTATGTTGCAACGTTCGACGCCTGGGTAGTACTGCGGGACTGACCGTACGCCTCTCTTCATCAGTCTAGCCCTGGATTGGGCGCCCGAAGGACGGCGACGACTCCACGCCGCCATGCACCGTCATGCACGGCGGGGATGACGGTGTTGCCATTGGTATACCGAGTGGGGCGGTCCTGGAAGGGGGCATTCGGTCGCTTTGCGGAGGCGTTCAGTTGCTCTGCGGAGGCGTTCAGTTGCTCTGCGGAGGCGTTCAGTCGCTTGCGGAGGCGCAATAGACTGGTACGCCTCTCATCTCCTCCTACTGCGGCACACAGACATATGGACCTCCGGGGCGTACTGGACGGTATAAAAGATCGGTGAGTGCAGACGTTCTCGACAACCACAGAACCTCTCGATTCGTCTTTCAACACCCACCAAACTCAACACCCGCATCAACATCATGGCCGATCGTAAGTCACTGTTTCGATGAATTTCCTTTGATACTGTCCGCATAGTATTTACTTGCGCTCGCAGGCTGGACCGTACAGCTCAACAACTGTGAGCATTGGATGCTCTTCTGATCGTATCTCATGCTGACGCTGTGAACTTCTGAATAGACCTGCAGGAGCGGCAGGCTCTCCACATTCTGTCCTGGGACGAGTTGCTCGTTGGTCCGCCCGGTAACAGGGAGTGGCAGATGACCTGCGTCAGTGAGTACTGTGGAGTCCTGGCGATTGTACGGAGGATTACTCATACTGGGCGGATCTCTTAGTAAACGGAGAGTCGAAGGGCGTCGGAGTCGCCGCAACGAAGGGAGCTGCCAAAAACAAGGCGGCAAAGGAAGCTTTGGCTGCAATGGGACAACCAGTGTAGCCAGGCATTGATACTCTAGCACATTGGGCTTGTACGATAGATGTCTTTCGACAGTGTATTCGTTGATGTTATCCGCCATCATGTAGTTCGTTCAAATGAAATGATTTCGAAGTTCACAAAGCACTACTTAGCGGACAAGCAGGACAGATCGCCACAGGTGACGACAGTACGAACCAGACTCAAGTAGTTACCGAAAGTTCCAGCCACGATATCAGCGTACGAACCCTCTTGAGCTATGGATTGAGCCGTCTATCGCACTTAGTCTTCTCGCAAGGTGGGACCCGCCCACTACACCTCATCCGGATTCTCGCCACCACATGCATGTCGCAGCAGTTCCCCGCACGTATGGTCGCTTGCATCCTCCAAAGGATAGACTCCAGGCCGTCTCGGTCGCAAGCACGCGGTGCTGCACGCTATGTGCATGTGTGGCGTACGAGGCCCCGGGCGATAGTATAATAGGGGCGGTCAGAGTACGGGTTTCGAGGTCGATTCGAAGTCGATTCAAATCGATGCTTGACGATTAATGATAGGCAGCCGCCCTGCGAAACTAGGCCATGAGGATTGTTTCAGAGCACGACGTCTCTAACAAAGCGTACCTTGTCCGATAAATAGGCGTCTTGAACTCATTTTAGCTCCGTGTTCCAAGGGGGCCATAGAAAGCGAGAAGCGAGTAAGTCGTGCCAAGTTCGAGAAGTTAGTTTGCCTGTCTCGTGATTAGGAGTGAAGTTCAGATACGCCCGGTCTCGATCGATATACCGTATAGCGAGCGACGGGAGGACATCTCCCGCTACCTTCAGGTCAAGTTATAACCTTGATTCTTCGCGGTATCGAGGATTCACTAGCGCGTACCTGAAGACCTCAACCGAAATCCTACAGTCCCGACATAGTTGACTGCGCCCGTTCCCTCTTCTCGCCACCACGAACAGAGATCGACGCTGCGTACCCCGCCGATTGACCATCGGTAAAAAGGGATACCCAACCCCCATAGAGTCGCACACGACGCACCGCTCCGCCACCGTTCTCCGGCCCTTCGATGTCAAGCTTCAAAACCCGGTCACTTCTCGGAGCTTCTCTCTTGGCCAACCTCGGGGATGGTATCCGGGCTGCACAACTCCAGGAACTCAGGAGTCCGTCGAAGCAACGCCACCCCGCCCGAAGCATTCCTCGTCCTCGGAGATTCCACGCACCTTCCGAATATGCTTCTTGGACGCGTTCGAATGACGGACGACTTGCATAATGCATCTCGATCGGGAGTGCGGAGTGCCCGTTGGGCGAGGAAGGAGCGAGGCCAAGGGAACCTTGGGTCGCGGAGCTTGTATCCACGCGCGAGCGACTGCCATATCGGTGCGTACGCCTTCCTGGACGAGGCACACGTTCCTCCGATACCGGGCTCACGCGAGCAGACGATTCAACGACACGGGTGCTCCGCCAAGATCTGCGAAGGCGAGATTGCGTGAGTCTCCGCGTATACAAGTAACCGGCGTCGAAGCCTGGCTAGAAAGCACCCACTTCCCTCTCACCCTGAGCCGAACCCTCTTCCGGTTCTGAGATGGAGCACGAAAAGGACAAGGACGCAGTTGAAGTAGCTGTGCGATCAGTATCAGCACCGGAAACACCGCACTCACCGTCCGCACCTCCTGCCACACCACACGATCCCCCACGCACCGCCCCATCCGAGCTCCCAACCACATCCGGATCGTCTCCCCCATCCATCCGCGCCCGCGCCCACTCAAGCGCCATCCACTACCTCCTCACGTGCACGCGCATCCTCGCGGCCTGCACGATCGTCACAACCCTGCTGAGCATCTTCGGCTGGCTCGTCATCACGCACATCTACGCCCGCGTGCACCCGACGACGCCCTTCTACATCGACATCTTCCTCCAGGCCTCCGCAGCGGGCGGCGCGCTCCTCGGGGCGTGCCTCGCGTTCTCTCTCTGCGCCTTCTACACCGCACGACACCGGTACGCGCGTCGGCGACCGGGGAGTGTATCCCAGGCAGCGGGCGCCGCACAGAACCAGATGGCGGAGGAGGGCGTCTTCCCGCCGCTGCACGTACTGTCTGCGGCGGACGTGCTGCTCTATTTCTGCCTGGTGCTCGTGGGTGTCGCGTTCTCCGCGGCAGTGGGAATGGCGCTCTTTGTGGACCCGAAGGCGGACTCGGAGGGACTGGGGCTGCATGAGGCCGCGATCCTCGGCGGGTTCTGCGCAATCCCGGGCGGGGTGGGGCTCGTATGGTGTGGATGTCGCCACGTTCGGCGGCTGGTGAGGACGAGGAGAGCAAGGCTAGAGTCCGAGAGCAGGCCGGAGGAGAAGGTGTGAGGCGCTATAGATCCTGCGGACGTATCTAGTCGTGAACTGGCAGTTCGAACTTTTGGTGTATATGCATTCCTGAACGGAAAGTTGGCTGACCGCCAATGCCGAGCCACTGTTGCAACTTTGCATCGAGTTTGATCGTATCTAGCAAATCGCCACGGTCTACAAGCGGAGTGTCGGCGAGCTGCTCATCTCGTCCGGGAGGCGGAGTAGGTCACTCTGGCACTCAGAGTCGTTTCGATATGCGCCTGTGCAGAAGCTCGGGGACGCATTCTGAGCGTGCGTATGAATTTGTCTGGGTCTGTTAAAGTGTAGCCAGATCCGAATATGATAAGTACTGGTGAACGACAATGGCTTACGTGCAGTGGACTTTCGTGGATGGGGGAGGAGGATGAGATTGGCCTGAGGGGAGGTTCGATCAGTTCTTAAAATATGCGCATGTTGTACGGACACGAACCCGTATGAGGTTGGTAACGGTATGCGAACGACAGAGATTGTGAGCTCACGACCGCTGCGATGAACCCTAGGCTTCGCGTACACGAAACGTTGCAGATCTAGCACGCCTGGTTGCCTGAACGATCCTCTGCAATTTGCATTGCATACATACTCTCGAGGGAGCGTCGATTATGAGATGGCATGAGGCAAAAGACATCATAACGATCATACTTTGTGCACACAGACGTGCGAGAAAGACGAAGAGTGTCGGGCCGCCGTGCATGCTGAGTGAACGGGCTGACTCCCTGGATCATGCGTATTGTATGTCGGATTGAAGGTGGAATATTGAGCCGCATCCCGAAGAAGGCAATAACCGACCAAGTCCAGATACTTGAATCACAGCTATGAAGATTGCATGCAGAATATCGGAGGAAGAAGACGAAGAGAAGAAAAGACTAAGCGCCTGCGAGTCTAGGCGGAAAGGCTGACGTCATCACTGGCTGAGGGTGGGTCTTGCTCGTAACCCGCGTTTGACCGGAACGTCCATCTCTTGCCGAGTCTGTTGAATGGTGCTTGTCTCTCGCCCAGCCATCGCTGCTCTTGCCCTCCTCTCTTACACCATCAGACCCACCGTCGCGGCAACCGCTACCGCCCAGTGTCCTTTCCCCATCTTCTCTCGTCCGTACACCATGTCCGACCTCGCCCCGACCTCGCCCGAGTTCCTCCAAGACCGCCTCGCCACCCTCCTCGCATCCCCTTACATCCACTTCAACAAACCCCCCGCATCGCTCCACATCCGCATGGGCCCCGGGCCCGTCGACGTCTTCAGCAGCCGGTTCGCGAACTGGTTCACCCACGACTGCACGGGGGTCGTGAACGGGAAGCACGTCGACAAGGAGGGGCTCAAGGACGCTCTTCTGCGGCTCCAGAAGAAGTGGAACCCGGAGAGCGCGAACTTTGTCGCGCAGGACTCGTCGTCCAAGGTACGTCTGCTTTCTCGCATGCCGTCCGTTGCCGCACCTCTCCACGTCTCCACCTGTCCCCATCCGCAGCCTACGACCAAGTTCGCCTGGACCGTCAAGAATGCGCAGCAGCCCGCCGAGGTGACTGCCTCTGCAGAGTAAGCAGTATCTACCCTTCATGTCACCTTCGGTCCCCTGACGAGCAGCGAGCGCAGCATCAAGGAAGAAGGCGGCACCCACCGCATCAGCTCCCTCGTCCTCGACGGCGACGAGTCTCTCTTCTCCTCTTGACTTTGAGCCCCGATCGTCTTAACATCTCGATGGACCTGTATCGTCTATGTGTATTTTGTATCGTACACCCCCTGCTTTGGAGTCTGTACTACCTACTGTCAATGTAACTATAACGTCCACGTGATCGCGTCGTGTTCTTGGCGACGCGCGAGAGCTCCCTCCTTCGCGCCCTTCTGTTCATCCGCTTTCCTCATAGGTCTCCGATTTCCGACGTAAGACTCCAGGTGAGTTCGTCGCTTGGCAGTCCTCCAGGACCTCGAGGCATCGCTGACTCAGAACTGGCAAGATCTTGTGCAGGTATTCGGGTATGCTAGGCTGGAGTTCCCGTCGTCGCCCTGCAGGCTGCTGGAGACCAACATTCTACTTTCCGCCCATCACCTTGTCGAGGCGATACGGATTCGTGAACGTCCTTATCCGTCTGGTACCAGTTCATCATGACACTCCTGGATCTCCCGTCGAGCTTCGCACCAACGTGCAGAATGTTCGCATTGCAAGCGCGGGTTCCCCCTGCATCGGGATATATGCGACTACAAAGGTGCGTGAGGAAGCCTATGCACCGCCTATACTGTCACCGTTCCAACGCCTTTGACCCATTACGCGACCTTGTTCGGTGATAGGTGAGCCAAGACAACCTTCGCTCGCTACATGTAACCTGGTGTAGCAGGATCGGTATCGCGCATGCGCAGCGTGCACGCTACCTTTCTCGGGCTTCTGAGAGCATCGACGGTAGTTCGTCTTCCTCTACGCACAAAGTACCACAATATCGACTCGGCCTTATTCTCTCTCACAGCTTGAGCATCTTCGAGAGTACGTTGCATATATATCGGACCTTCCACTCGAATGAATGTCTGACACATATCTAGCGTCGATTCGAAGGAGCGTCCGAGGCAGCCAACCGTACCGCCGTCCTACCAGGTTCGTACGCATATACCAAGGTGCGACAGTATTTGGAACTCGTCGCAGCGATCAGTTGCGCGTCACAACCTCTATCGTACACGGTCGCTCTCCTCGCGCAAGCACTGCCCGCTTCCTCTGGGCACATCGGTTCAAGTTGAAGTTTAAGATGCTTTGTCGTGACGAAGTGCTAACTTATGCGCTATCCCACCCATCCAGTGCTGACGTCGCTCACGGCAAAACCGGGACACTGGCACGCCGTTCTCCCTACCTTGACGCACGGCGGAGTCGTCAGCAGGCTCAAGAGTAGACCTCGCACGAGATCGGCGTCGTTCTGCTGATGCTGGAGACAAAGGCCGACGTCCTTGATCGCCTAGGTCTTCGTTCCGCCACGGGCTTCGTTTGCATGTGGGACCCCTGGCATCTGCGGTGACCATGGTGATCCCCTTCAGGCTACCGTTCCTGTGCTCTTGAATATACGTACCGTTGTTCTTGGGATACAGCGCGCACTGGCAGTTGGTCGTCAGGAACCCGCGCCCGGCCATTCTGCTGCGGTAGGCCCGTATCCGCCTACGATGCGCCTTCTCGAAGGGCGATAAACTCACAGCCTGTCCTGAACAGGACATCTGAGAACTCTATCGGCGACAGTCCTGTCCTCCGAGTCGAGGCCGGCCCGCCGCGCGTCACTTGGAGAAGATCGTCTCCCGGCGTCACACCCATTCGGTCCATCTTCCTCCCGCATATGGCCCTACCGCAGCGACATACGGGAAGCAGGACTAGGAACCGTGTGCACGCTGTACTCGGCTGGCAACCGCCTGTCTTGCGCCTATAAACAGCACCTCGCCCGGGGAAGCCCACCTTGAGCGGCGAGCCTCTTGCTCTCACTCTTCCCTTGCCTACCGGTCTGACCTTGCGACTTGCGAAAAATGCCCGCTATCCCGCAAGGTGAGCCCCTTCTCTCTCGTTGCTAGCCAATGGCGTCTCTTACGCTCACGCTCGCGTAACTGTCCAGTCCTCCTCTCTCTTCCGGCCGAGGTCACCGTCCCGACGTTTTCCTTCCCCGCCGAGATTGAGCTCCGTGAGTGTCACTCCTGGCGTTATCTCCCACCAACACAGACCTCACGCCCCGCAAAGCATCGGGCATCGACTGGGAACGAATCCGCGAACTCTTCGCAGGTATGTTCGACTACGCTCCTCATCCCTCAATGTCCGCGCCGACACATCTCACTCCCGCCTGGTAGCACTCTTGCGAGACATCAATGCTGCAGCACACACTGGCCTGACCTGGGTCAAGGAGCACCCCGAGCAAGTCAAGATGGCCGGCCTCGTCGTCGCCGCAGTCGTCGTCATCTGTCTCACCTTGTACGCCCTCGTCCCCGCGATCTGCACACTACTCGGTGCTGTCGTGCAGTTGGTGTGGGGAGTGCTCGAGCTCCTGCACTGGCTCATCATGCTCCCCATCAAGCTAGTTCTTAACCGTGCGTACTGTCTATATGGATTTGGATATCGGATGAGGCTGACCGTCGTCTCTACAGTCGTCGCTAGAATCCTGGGTGCGCTGCTTCAATGCGTGGGCTTCACGTCCGGAGGCGTCAGATCGTGTACGTCCCACTATGCATAATGCCGTCACAGTCACAGCCCAGCGCTCACCATCGCCACGTTCCGCCCCGCAGTCTCTCTCGCAGCGCGTGGACAATCTTTCTTCTACGGCGCAACCACAGGCGGTTACTTCTCGCTTGCTCAATCTGCGGGGGCTCGCCGTCGATGAGACGAGACACCTGTTCGCTATCATCTACATACACACTACACACAACGCACAGTACACGAGGCTGCGCGGTTCCGTTCCGTCCATCCCGATCCATCCAAGTCTATCCCCTCCTCGTCCTGTACATACACGAGAACCCATATCACGTAGAAATCCGAGATTATCTACATCCGTTCTGCTCACTGCATCGGCGCCCCGCCGCAAAGTCAAACACCACGATCCTCGCCTCGTGTCCACCGAGTAGCTGATACACACCCGCCCGATCGTCTCGTCCCAAGCGATGGCCGGCACGTCCCACTGCAGGTCCTCAGGCGCAAGCTCAAATCGGGCAACCTTCACATCCCCGCCCGGCGCGCACTCCGAACCGTCGTCGTCGTTCTGACTCTCGGCGTCAGCCTCGCCACCACCCTCCCCGTCAACATTCATGCGCACATCCTCATCCTCACCCTCATCCTCGTCCACGCACGCGTACCTGAGCCGAGCAACAGCCGCTCCCTCAACGTCAACGTCAAACCCGGAGCACACTTCGAACCCGGAACGAGAACGAACACGCCCCACTCCCACTCTCACTCCCACTCCCGCGCGGAACGCCGCACACAAGCGGCGGGCGAGTCCGGCGACCCGACCCGACCAGCACCCGGTCAAGTTCGAACAGTCGAACAGCTCCCCAAGGGCCAAGGGCCTCAACAGCGGCTCATCCAGCCGCTCGACAGGGACCAGGGACGAACGGCTCTTCCTCGGACAGGACAGCGCATACACGAACCCCGAGAGCTTCAGAGCTTCGAGAATCGAGAATCGAGAGGGGTCCGCCGAGGGCACCGACACGGGCGGGACGAGGACGGGGGCGGTGCCACACATAGTCCGAGTCCGAGTCTAGCGATGGAACCTCAGACTGAGGGGAGGATGGCCCGATTCAGAACCCGGAATCGGAGTGCCAGCCAGCCAGACTCTGTCACTGTGCCAGTAGTTCCCGCGCGAGTCGTGCGTCGTGCGTCTCGCTGCGGCCAGCGGCGTGACACGTGCGCGTGAGGGGGTCGACCCGGGAGTGTGCACGATGTCGTAGACTCTAGAGTTCGGCGAAGTAGTAAGTAGGGTCCAAGGTCCAAGGACGTGGAGCTACTCGAGCTGGTCGGGGTCCATGTTCGGGCTTGCGCGGCGGACGACGAGGAGCTGGTCAGTGGTTCTGCGGGGCGAGGGAGGATCATGAATGCCATGATGGAGTGTTGCCATGAGGAGAGAGGTCACTGGTCAGCGTCAGGAGCTATTGACGGTCAGACACGGACACGCAGGAATCTCCCCAGACCAAGGAAGTCGAAGTCGGGATGCGGAGAGCAGAACATCCGAGTCGTCGTCCGGGCACCGCCATCGAAGTTCTTGTAAAGTACACCACACAATCGCCCTCCGGGCCATGCTCGGGCACAGCAAGGACCAGCGGCGCCCCGCAGCCGCACACATCAGCCACGCGCCGCCACTGCCAGGGATGGGGGTGGTCCCATTCCGGCGGGACGCTGTTGCTGTAGCCTGTAGCCTGTAGCCTGTTGATGTCGCCGCTCGCCATACCGCCGCGCGAGGGCGAGGTGCGGCCTGCGGTAGTCGCGGCGCACGTATGTACGTGATGGCGAGTCCGGGCCCGGGTGTGCCGCGGAATAAGGCGAGGTATTTTGCGGCAGCGCGGAGGTGGAACGCTTTCGCTTTCGAGGGCACGGGGTAGCGCGCGACGGGGGAGTGAAGTCGGAGGTGTAGAGGTCCATGGAGAAGCGTGTCTTGGCTTGGACGCGTCGGTGGCGGATGCGACGAGGTACTGCCCCCCGGGGAGGAGCGCAACCTCGAGCACGGTCCGCCGGGAGTTGATTTCCTAGCGGCGCAGGGGTCGGACGACGTGTCTGTCCCATTGGCCCTGGATCCTGGAGGGAGACGGCGCGGGTGAGGAGACGTTCTGCTTCTACGGCGCTGAGGTCTGAGGTTAGGGAAGGAGTACTTGGACGAGGGCGGGACTGGTGGGAGGTAGCGGTGGGTGTGCTTGAGGATGCGCTTCCATACTACAGTATGCCTTCAGTTAGACAGGCGGTTGATCTGGAAGCTAGCCTGCGAGGTATCCGTATCGTCCAGTGAGGCGTCCGGCGACAAGGACTTGGAGGAGGAGACTTACTCGCCGAAGGGTGATGATGTCTCGCACGTCAAGCAAGGAGAAGATGTGGTCCAACAGTATGTCATCCTCTCGTCCTCGCATTGAGACGTTCAAAGGCGGCTTGGTTGACGTGGCGTCGGTGACATGTTCAGCTGAGTAGCAAGCGTCAGGTTGGCTGGGACGCTGACCCATACCGCGAGTACGAGGGGGACGAGAAGAAAGAATAAACTTACAAGTTCCTACGCTGCCTTGTATTAATCAGATCTCTGCATACCGACAGAGAAGTCGAGTACAAGGGTGGCCAAGTCCGGTAAGCGCTCGAACTTTGGAAGCGTATCTGGAGATACGGCTTGTGCTAGTCCTGTACAAATCTTCACATCGTTAATGAATGCAGACCTCGCCTCTGCTTCCCCTTGTCCGCCAAGCACCCTGATCGGTTTTGAGATGTGAGCGGCCTTCCGTGAGTTATGCCAGCCTTGGCGTGCCTCGTCGCCCCTGTTAGGTTGTCCCACTCATGCTCAATGTTGCTGGAGCGCACATTGCTCCGAGGGGCTGTCTATGAAGATACGAGGAGCGTGCTGAAAGGCCACGGCGTTGGCGGAGAGGCGGGGGACTCTCACGATCATCCTTCTTCAGTACTACTCAGTGCTCCCTTCTTTGACCCGGATATGTCCTTCATCTCCAAGTCGGCGGTGGGCTTGGCGGGCATAAGAATGGCGAATTGATCATGGACAGGTTCGACACTCACCTTCTTCCCCGAAGCTAAGCGCATGACTTCCGGCGGACAAGCACTGTTCAGATGATGGCGCTGGCCCTCTGGGACCGCATCCACCACATCCAGTCCCGCCTGGACGATCGCGTTCTCGTCACCCAGCAGTTCGTCGTCTTCTACAGGAATAGTCGTCACCCATGTGAACTCCGGGTGCCAGGCGCCATATGACCCCTCCGGCGACGGCAGTGACCTCGACTCCGGCAGGTCAAACCGGGGATGTCTCGCAGCTTCCTCCCCGAGTTCTGCGCGGTATATCTCTTCTGGCAATTCAAAGTCTACGTCCGCGACGATAGACTTCACAGGCGGACTTGTGGTGTCGCAGGGGTCGTACAAGGGGTCCGAGTCGTCCCACGTTCCCCCCACCATACCCCGGAACCGGTGCTTCCAACGGTCGTAATCTGGTTCTTCTGCGTATTCCAGGCGGCGCGCATAGTCGACGAAGGCGCCGAACACGGATAGGACGCCTGCCAGCCGCGTGCCGGTCCACTGTTTTTTGAGGGAGAAGACGCCATCGGAGGAGAGTCGGTCCTTCCAATCGCGGGGGTCCCAAGGCAGTCGGCCAGCCATGAGGGACAATGTGGTATATGATAGGGATTCCAAATCGTCTCTGCGCGAAGGCGCTGCAGACAGGATTAGCTTCCAGATCACGCGGGGGGAAAGGCGACAACGAATGCTTACAATGATGGAAGTGACCGTTTAGGCTGATGTAGCGCTGCGTTCCAAAGGACCGCGGTGTGCCTTCATCTGGGCGATGTTCGGAGGTGACGGGATCCCTGAACGGGCGGCATACGCCAAAGTCGATTATACGGACTTGACCGGGCCGGGCTCCAGGACAGCCCAGCATGAGGTTTGACGGCTTGAGATCGCAGTGGACGATGCCGTGGGAGTGTATGTACTCGAGCCCCTCTGACTGTCTTCATGGTAAGTATCGCACTCGTTCTGGCAATGGAGGGGATGTCGCCGTGACAAGCACTGCGGGCTTACCACTTGGTACGAAAGCGCCGCCAGGTTTCTCAACGTCAAGCTGCCCTTCATAGTACTCAGGTCCGTATCGAGCAATTCGAGAGCGAGGTACTCGTAGTACTGAGACTTACCCCACCCATACACGTGGGGAATAGCCCTGTGGCCTTGGCCCGGAGAACCGTCAATGCGCGGGTACACCCCGCAGGAACGGCGGCAAGTCGGAGTGGGCTGCACTCGCCCCGTAACAATACCAGAGCGCACGCCTCGTGTTGAAGCCGCGGATGCTCAACGCGGTCCGTCACATGGCATTTTTTAACCGCAACCAGCTTCTGCGAATCGTCCACAGTGGCCTTGGCACGATATACGTACCCTTCAGAGAACGTGAGCAGTGGGTTAAGTGTTACAACAACGATACATCCATGTATGATACTTACCAAAGCCTCCTGCGATTCCCTTGTCTTGAGTGAGGAACAGACGCATCTAGCAGTGTGGTCGAGTGGATAGGGTCACGGTGACGGTTCGAAGCAAGCTGTGCTATGAATTAGCGCCAGATGTCCACCCTTCGTGCGGCGTTCCGCGACTTGATGGGTTCGAATCCCCCTCTCAATCATGTTTTATTTTTCCACTCCGAGTCCGTCCTGGGCAATCCGTACGCGCAAGCGGCCGCAACAGCAGTTTGGCGTGAACGACATGTACACAGTGCATGAGCCGATCAAGCTTAACCGTTGTGTCGTGTACGCTCCTCCCGCCCCACTGCTTACCGGTTACTCCGATGCTGCATACCTGTCCTGACTCCGCTAGGCTCTGCGATGCGGCATATATGTCTGAAGCGCGAGGCGATGCCTGCAAATTCGAGCTTGCGCCAGACGTCGCCCGGGAGGACGCCCGATCGATGTCATTGTGGTTGGTATCGGCTTCTATATTATTTGAGACGTCTGCCGTGTCCTTCTGGATTTCCATGCGCTCGGGCGCGGTGCAGGTACCGGTTTACGCAAAGTCGAGTAAGCCTTGCGAGTCTCTACCTTTGCATGGGCGATCTCGAGCATGGAGCGCAAGGCGTCGATCTCCCAGCGGCGCAGGGGCTGGAGCCTGCCTTGTATTCGGCCTGGGCCCGGAGCAGTACAAAGATGGCCAAGTCGGATAAGCACTTGAACTTCGAGCTTGAAGGATCAGGGGAAGCGTGTCTAGAGATACGGTTTCGGCCTTGTCCTGTACAATTTCTCGCATAGTGAGTAAATACAATCCTCGCCTTTGCCTCGCCTTGTGTCAGACATTTGGCCCATGGATCCGGATGCATCGGGATGCAATCCGGGAGGGCTAAGCGGCCGCCGGCATCCAGATTCCCACAGGCCCATCGGGAACCGCCTGAAGATTATCGGAGGTTTACATCAAGTAAGCAGCTTCAAAGTCCGCCCACTTCTCAAATCACAAATGTTGTTTGAACGTTGATACTCCGCTGGATTAGATATAGACCGAAATGCATCTGGATGAAATCACATCCGGATGTTCGATAATTGTCCTCCAAGCGTAACCCTGACGAATCTGGAGATTAGAGTAAGCGACCTTCAAGCCTGTCCCTGAATTATACGAGGCTTGACATGCCTCGTCATGCCTGTCAGGTTGCCCCAGTCATGTTCCATATTGTTGCAACACTGGTTGGGTTGTTCCGGGGCGCTGTCGAAGAGAAGATATGACGAGCTTGAGAGGCCGGGGGGTTCGTGCGACCAAAACGGTCTTATTGTAACGTTTTTTGAAGGTAAACATGGTGAGATGGCCGAGCGGTCTAAGGCGCCAGACTAAGGATCTGGTCCGAAAGGGCGTGGGTTCGAATCCCACTCTCATCAATTTTTCATTTTTCCACTCCGTCCGGGGCAGTTGGTACGCGCAAGCGGCCGCAACAGCGGCTTGGCCTGAACGACATGTCCACAGTACATGACCTCGTCAAGTTGAACGTTGTGTTGTGTTCGTTCCTCCCACCCCGCTGTTTATCGGTTACTACTTTGCTGCAACCCTCTCCTGACTCCGGCGTTCTATACCGTGTTGACGTCGACTCCACACATGACGATTTGTGCAAAAAATCATACAATGTTTTGATAATGGAACGGGCTCATAACTAGTGTTGTGGTGGTCTGAAATTGAAGGAAGAGGCGGAGCCTACCGCCTGCTACCGGGTATGTCCGGCCCACGTAAGTTTGAGTTTACCGCAGGAGTCGATCTGTACTAATTCCTGCACGTTGCAGCCACGACCGCCCTCATATACCGCTTCTCTGAAGAGCAGCTATCACACGAACCGAAGGCAAAATACCGCTCAGCGCATCAAGAATGTCTGGTTCGTCGCATCCCTTGTTGTTCCTCCAATCACGCAGCAGGAAGAACTCAGAAGCTATTGAATCTTCAATTCAGGCAGAGGAGCGTACTACAAGCAGCTGTACGGTGGTGGAGGCAACCGAGGACGTGGACGTGGACGCGGACACGGAGCCTCTCCTGTACAACGTGCCAACTTCACGGCGCGAGACGCTCCCGCTCCCGGAGACAGCAACAATGCGCATCCTTCGAAGCGCATACGGACAGGTGGTTTGATCTCCTTTTCATTTCCTGTGAGCTATGCTAACTTATGTTAACACAACAACACGGCATCTGTAGGATCTACGACCTTCAAGCACGGCTTGGGCAATGATTTGCTGCGGATAGCCCGGGCCCTCGGTGGGAAGCCTTACCCCGCGTACCGCGATCTACAAGGTTCCATCATAGCCTCGATATCATATTAGATATACTTAGTAACTTACTACAGGTTCATGGGCACTACAGGACTGCTTGCTCTATGTCGACCACGTGCAGGCAGACCCCTACGCACCGCCGAGCAAGCTCGCTCTGAGAGTCCCTCATTCGGTAGCCAGCTTCCCCGCCGCATTGTTCTCGAATCGTACTCGGTGCGCTTCTCTTTCATGTTCCGCCACCATTCACCAAAGCTCAATAACTGCATAGCACGGTCGCGTTTTGCGATTACGTTACGCGCCATGTTTGTTCCATCATCGAGCAACTAGGTGGACCCGTTAGGTCGAGTCGGAACACGAGCTGGTCAAGCCCTAAAGGCGGACAAATCACCGTCGATAGACCCGGCCAGCAAGTACTCGAGCGCAGTTCTGTCGTTCTCTACCCAGAAGACCTTACAGGCGGAGCAGAAGGCGGTATCGAGCTACGCTTCTGTGTGAGTCTCCCCGCCCAAGGTCTGTCCACGTACTCTGAAAATTTATCCCGTCGATGCTAATCGTCGATTCACTTTGCGCGCCCCCAGGAAGGACGATCTTGGGAGATGTGGCGTACGAGCTGTTCTCGAAGACGATCCCGGCACTCGCGAACCACCTGAAGTGCGATACATACGATCCCCGGGACATCGAATCCTTCATCAACAGTATCGAAGACCAGGAGGACCTTCGCAGACAAGCGACCGCCTCGGGTACCCTTCCACTTCATCTCGTTTTGTTCGACAATATTGAGATGTTGAATCCTAAGGTCTCATCGCTTTCGTACCAAATGGCGCAGTTTTACCTCGTGGGAGCGGTGCGTCCGACACTCCTATGGTCTCGCCCGACGTCATACCGTTCGCCTCGCCGCCTCACCTGGAGCGGATCTTCATACTCCCACATTGCGGTAGGGTCTCAGGAATGGGAATACCCAGGGGCATCACGATGATCGCAGGCGGCGGGTTCCATGTAAGCTGATGATATATACTACCTTCGTCCCCTGCAATTCTCACGAATAGGTGCTCTCTTCTGTGTCATACAGGGAAAATCAACGCTCCTGGCAGCTCTCGCGCATGGCTGTTATAATCACATCCCCGGCGGTATGTATGCCACATACTGTCTCCGTGCTTCATTGTCTCACTCCACATCGCTCGCCAGATGGCCGCGAGTTCCTAGTGACATCCCCGAACCTAGTTTCCATCCAAGGAGAAGACGGCCGATCCATAACGAACGTCGACATCTCTCCCTTCATCTCAGAGCTTCCCTCCCGCACCCCGACCACATCTTTCTCCACTCAAGACGCGAGCGGAAGCACGTCGATGGCAGCGGGTGCTGTTGAGGGTCTCGAGCTCGGGGCGGACATGCTGTTGTTCGACGAAGACACCTGTGCGACGAACTTCCTCATTCGAGATCGGAGGATGCAGTGGCTCGTATCCGCGGACCCGATTACTCCGCTGGTCTATAACGTCCGTGCTATGTTCAGGGACCACGGCGTCTCCTCAGTCCTAGTCATCGGCGGCTGTGGTGCGTAGCCCTCTGTTGGGTGTGCGTCTTTTTTATGAATTCGCGGCTGACGAAGTCCTAGGCGACTATTGCGATGTCGCCGATCTCGTGCTTGAGATGCGGAACTACAAGTGCTACGACATCTCAGCCCTGGCAAAGCAGGTCGCGCAAGAGATTCCTTCCGCGGTTCCCGAGCACGAAGGTTCGTTCCCATTTATTCTGTACGCCATCTCATGACTCTCACGCCCTTCAGTTGCTACCTTCAGTGCCGTACGACCACGCCAAATCGACCCTTACTCACTCCCAAATCCTGATACCAAGATCTCTGTGCGGAGACGCACGCTAGTTGACATCGCCCATCGCGACTCTACGCCCTCGGAACTTGGAACGCTCGACCTCTCTGCCCTTGTCCAACTAGTGCATGACAGCCAGACACGCGCGATCGTCGCGGCGCTCCAACACATCCGGAGCAAGTCTGAAACCTCAAGCGCGCACCTCGCCGAGGTGCTGAAGAGTCTCGACGCCGTGCTGGATGACGAGGGATTGGACGGAATCGTCCCGAGGGATCGGATCGATGGCTTCCTGGCCAGGCCGAGAGCAGTTGAGGTTGGGATGGCGATCAATAGACTGGTGCGTACCTTCTCACTCACCTGCGGCGAATTTTCTGCGGGCTGCGGCATGCTGAATCGAACGTGTGGTGCTGCAGCGCACTATCTCTTTTCATTACCGTACACATGCGTAGTTGACCTAAGCCGGGCCAACTTCACAAGCCACACACATCTCTACCTAATCCTCAACTACCATGACTTACTCACGCGCAAGTTAGTCGTAATCGGTTGGTATGTCCATCATATTGTCGAGAGCATACATGTCAATCGAAGCGCTTTGAGTGCGTCGCATGGTTTGCTGCGCCTCGGATAGCCGTGGCGTATAGTTCGTTACGTTCTAAATCAAACCAAGGATACGGAATAGAGTTGCGTCCTCCTCCCGGATCAGGTTCAACCTGAGCCCTGCACGGAACCACGGAATCACCGTTGACCTGTGACCTCCCACCGATACTCCCCTCCAGTATGCGCCAAGAACAATCCATTGTCGGACGGCTTGAGGCGATCAATAAGACGCAACTGTGTACTTACGGACTCTTGTAGGGTCATCACCGCAAACGGGTCGGCCTTCGGAAGTATCGTTGCATTACTCTGTGAAGCAACGGCATGATCTTCTAGACGTCCGACGCCCAAAATCAGTCCAGAGTCTCGTTCAATCATTGTACCTCTCTGACTCCGAGTCGAACACCAACACAGACTCACCGGTATCTCCTGTATCGTCAATCCTGCCAGGGCTCACAGAGACGACGATGAAGCCCTCGTGCTGTAGCTTGACTGCCCATTTGGTCGTCGCGATGAGCGCGGCAGCCTTCGTCATGCCGTACGCGGCCATATCGGCTTTGCCTATAGCGAGCACAGTCTTCAGGTCGGCTCCCGCGGTGCTGATGACGACGATCTTCTTCGTGGGCCCGGCGCGGAGGAGAGGCAGAAATGCAGAGATACTGTGAATCACGCCAAGAGAGTTGACTCTGAACTAGTTGTAGATAGGGACAGCTGTCAACAGAACGCGCGGATCGAAGACACCAGCGAGCACTTGGATCTCACCGAGGTTATGAAGTCGGCATCCAGCTCGTCCATGCTCGTGCTGTGGGCAGTTTTTTTTTGGACTCTGCGTGAGAAGGTGCTCTCGAAGTCATGAAGTTGGAGGCACGCACAAATCGTCGAAGCCCTTGAATACGGAGTCGGCCTCCGTGCGTGCGGCATTGTGGATCAGGCAGTCGAGCTTCCCGCCCGTAAGTTCTGAGACTTGTTTTGCAGCGTCCTGTGAGGAGGGCTCAGAGCCAACACTCTCCGCAAACACGGCACGTCGTACCTCCAAGGATTTGTGATCGGCCACGTCTGCCTGGAGGATATGGACGTTGTGAAGTCCCCTTGTTGCGGCCTCAAGCGTAGTGGACTTCGCTGCGCTGCGCACGATGGCAAAGACGGTGGTATGGGGTTGGGTCGCCTGATTGAATGATGTTGATTGATACGGTTCAGTGACGACGGTGATCTGCTCACCAGCTGGCGGACGTACTCCAGACCGATGCCTCTAGATGCCCCAATGATAGCGTAAGACATCATGTTGAGGTCGACAACTGCGTGCCAGTGCAGTCCGTTGAATGCCGGATGATATATTCTTGCGGACACAGCCGACGGAGGGAGAACCACGCATACGTACTACCTACGGCATTCAATCGATCAGATCGCAGTTAACTATGCACGAGTCGGCCATGGAAACTGAGAAAGAATGACTGGTCAGCATCGTCCGCCATCGTCCGTAACTTTGCTCAACTCAACTTTAACTTCATAGACTCCGAGTCCGACCAGTGCCAACTTTCGCGATGAATCTCATATTGTGTATCCTGCAACCTACACCGTCAGCCGCGGCGGTCGGGAGGGATGCCTCAGCAGGGAGAGTAAGTTATGGCCTATCTACATACCACGCGGACACATCGTAGCGAGCAGAGCCTCATAGGTGGGGGTGGTGGTGGAGGTATGAAATGTATGTAAGACGAGAAGAGATCGTCAAGATTGCGGTGATAGTACGAAACAAAGGCGCGGTGGAGAGCATGGTCTCCAACAAGACGGCAACGTGCTCCCCCAGAACGGTATTCACGGAAGTGCGCAGTATCAGGACGTAAGTCTGCCACGCGGTCATATGCAGTCGCCGCCATGAGTCTCCTTGTCGCTACAGTGCAAGCATTGCTAAGTAGCTGGAATCTTGTAGTTACTCGTCGCATAGATTGTTAGACACTCCTTTGATGAGGGGTAGAGTCAGTTCCTTTACCAAGGGTAAAGATGCAGAAGAATTGGCCTTATTGAATTTCGCCGGCTCACCGTATGTCGTACAGGTCCCCCGAGGCTGATGTAGTGGGCCAGAAGAGTTCGAGGCGGGAATACCGGATTGGGAGCTCACGTGGACGACCGGCGGGAAGGCGCGCGTCGGGCGTGCTTGACAGGGCGCATTCACACGGCCTTCCAACAGCGAGCGGACCGACTACATCCGACGAACAACCTTATCAACGTCTTCCTCGACGACCGAATCCTTTGGGACGGCAGACGCAGGCCACAACGAGCGACTCGGGAGCGCGGGGCCACCTCACGAGTGCTGCGGTTTGTGCTCGATCCTCGTCCACTCAGCGCGGTCTGTGTAATCCCAGCTCATTGAGAACAAATCTATACGTGCTACAAACGACACACTTGGGGGACGGGCGGGTGCAAACTACTAAAGTACTCGAGAATGGTCGACAGAGCGTGTAGCAAGGACGCGACCCGCTCGACGGGTTTCGAAAGAAAGTATCAAGTCAAATCCCGTGGAGGAGAACGGAAGGCAATTGCTGGCGCGCGGTGGCTGCAGTTGGAAACTCAAACCAGGAAACGAATGACACGTCGGGGTCGGGGGTGACCCCGGTCACCCCGCCCAATTACACACTTTCTAGCGCTCAAAAAAAAAGGCCGATCAGACGGCGCCTAAAGTGTTGGTACATAAGTGAGCGGCCGCACTACCTCGGAACGAGAATGAGCCCCACGTACCCAGCCAATTTGAGCGCCTGTACTTGGTGCACAATGTCAGCCGTATCAATGGACAATTGTATAGACTGCCTTGTCTTCAGCAAGAGTATGAGCATCTGCGAACACACTAGTCGAAGTGGAACAAACCTGGAATCGTGTCAATGCGTCCTGTAGCGATTGACGATGCTTGGCAAGCAGTCCAGCGTCTTTGGTCGCAGAAATGATACGTTTAACAACGCCTTTGCGGCTGAGCTCTTGCATGGTGGTATGAATACGGAGGAGTTCGCTAGGAGAGAGAGGTTCCGAGTCAGCGATGGGATAGCGCGAGTACGGCGTTGCTGCACGCTACTCACTCATCGAGCTCAGCGAGCGCGTACGCAAGGTGTGGGTCCATCTTCTCTTCGCAAGTCCCCTCAGTCGCCATCTCCAGCATGTCGACGTACTTGAGGACGAGATCCTTGAGCTCCATGCACTCCTTCTTGTGCATCCTGGCAGTCTTCGCGTACAACAGCCAATCGAGGGTGATCGGTCGTGAGATTGGACAAAGCGTCGAAATATTGAACTCGCGTACCTCGCAGTGCTCGACGATCTTCTTCACCCCGTCCGCGATGGGCTGTATCATGGGCACGGGAGCCGCAGACCCCACCTGTCCAACCACGACAGCCATCATCTTGATACCAGACAGACCAGTGGAACGCCTCGGGCGTAGGAACCGAGCGAAACGGACAATCCTTGTCTGGAGAGTCGTTCGAGTAGGTACTGCGTTCCGGGGGACATCGCCCAACGTCTCCTGTCGGATCCTAGGATCGAAAAAAGGGGGTAGAAGTCGGGAAAGGGAGAGCTTGAAGGGCATCTTCACAGTGTCGGAGGATGACTTGGTCGAACTAGCAAGGGTCGAGGGAATAGGCATGATGTGGAGCGCGAGATGTCGAGTAACAGGTTGCAGAGAGTAGGGAGTGAGTTACAGTGACTCTCCGACAGTCTAGAGGGCACGCCCGGAGGCGGTTCCAGCGTTATTAAATGCTAGGACGGTAGAAGACATGAAGTCAGACCGCAATGCTGTGCGACACGCGGTGAACCATTTACGTACCAGTACTGAGCGACGCGTCATGTTATAATCCTAGGAGTCGCATAACGTTGTCAAAAGGGAATGTGAGGCTGTCGGAAAATATCGCATGGTGGTGGTTTGTGTGAGGTTTGATGGAGTGTGACGCAACGCGAGTGTGACGTGACACGTGGCGGGGTGAGAGGAGAATAGCGCTGGGGAGCTCCGCCACGGCGTCATGGACTGTCAAGGTGGAGGCCCCCGACGCTCTTAAGCCCGTCGTGGCCAGCGGCGGCCCTCTTGACCATCCCCTGCGCTCGTTCTACTCATGTCTTCCGACGACGACCCCGCCATCCTCGACGGGCTCCCCCGCGACTTCCCCCACGACCTCGCCCCTGGCCGCCAACCCCCAGAGGTCATAGCCGTCGCTCAGAAGCAGCAGCAACATGCAACTGTCGCGCAGCCTCAGGCTCCTCCAGTTCAAGATCCTCGGGCGACCGCTGTCCCTCTGGCTCATGCCAACCAATTACTGCCTTCTTCGACGAAGGCCGCTTTCTCCGAGAGCTCCGTCGACGGCAAGCCCGTCGTGGACGCCCCAATCGCCTCGCATCCCGACCCTCCTCCGCCGCCCCCGCCCGAGGTAGTCATGAAACCGCTTCCTGCGGCTCCTGAGCGTGATGCAGCTCCCAACTCAGAAGACATCGATCCGAAAGACCTCGTCGCGCACGAACACGCGTTTCCTCCGAGCGCAGCCAAGACCGCGTCGCAACTCGACGACCCCGCCGTGAAGGACTTGGGCTGGAGAGCAGATACCGTCCGCGCACCTGAACTCATCAAGGGCATGACAAACGATGACGTATTCATGCTTATCCGTCGCTTCAACAAGGTGCGCCTCATCGTTTGTCTCATTACATGCATATCCTGAGCCCCGCGCAGCAAATTCAACACGTACGCGAGATCCCTCCCCCTCCTCCCGGCTTCCTCGATCTGGAAATCTCGGAAGACGAGGAATTCTCGCCCGACAAGCTTCGCGCCAACCTTGAGCGGCTCTACATGACGGTGGTATGTATCCGCGATTATTCATGCCTATGCGCACGTTCACCTGTCCCCTCCAGATTGTCGGCATGGCTGCATTCGGCAAGCACATAGCCCGCCTCCGTTCATGGAACGAGCCGCGCCGCACTGCTGGCTTTTGTGCTGTGAGTGTTCTCCGTCGTCTGCGCATCACTGAGTGCTCACGCCCACGCTCGAAGGCGTACTTTATCGCGTGGTACATATCTCTCCTCCCAGCCTTGCTCATCAGCACCCTTCTCGTCCTCATCTTCCACCCTCCTGCTCGCCGAGCTCTTTTCCCGCCCGCTCCTCTGGCCGCCGTGAGTGCCTCCAGCGGCAACCTCCAGGTCCCCCGCGCGGGCACTCTAGGTTCCCATGACTCCCTCTCGGGCGCACCTGAAGCCCACCAGGGCGAAGCTGTTGAACAAGAGGCCTCGCAGTTCGTTGCGTCCTTCGCAGCCATCGGCGCTGGTACCGTCATGGGACAGGGCGGTAGTCCGAAGCGCAAGCATGGAGAAGCCCGTGCGGACAAGAAGGACGACGCAGCAGGCGAGATGGAGACCGAGGTCGACAAGGGCTCCCAGGCGAGTGACGACTCTTTCGGAGGCGCCATCCCCGATCCCAGCGACTTTGCGTTGCAAGCAAAGAATGTCAAGGATACCGCGAATTCGGACGGCGTGGAGGATCCTGCTGCCAAGGTCGCCAAGAAGAGCGTCGAGGGCGCGATGTGGGAGAAGATGCGGCCAGTCATGAGGATCCTCGCTGACATCGCAGATACCTGGGAGCGGTTTGGAAAGTGAGGATTTGAAGAATGCATTCACGATGCATCCGCTGACGATCGCACAGTGCTCTCGAGCCCGTCGCGCCGTTTCCTAAATATACTGCACGCCTTCGACTGGCTAGCGTCTTGGTGCCTATGTTGTTTGCATCGTTCTTCGTCACCGCAGAGAAGGCAGTAGAAGGAACGACATTCCTCATCGGTGTGATTTTCTTTTCCGGACCTGTCACGAGCAAGTTTGTCCACACGATCAACCGCCGCTTCCCGCGCTGGCGAAAACTACTAGAGCTTCGACGGTATGTCTTACAGTACGTGCGTGTTATCTAACTGACGCAGTGTCATCGACAGGTCGCTGCTGCGAGGCGTTCCTACCAATGCGCAGCTCACGATAACTCTCCTGCGCCTGGCAGAAGAAGCGAAAGCTCCGCTCCCACCGCCTCCTGCGTCCCAACCTCATCACACTGCTGCCGCCGTTGACGCAGCAAACCCTGCTGCCGCTCACCCGCCACAGGCTGCAGATGCGCTCAAGCAGCACGACTTCGTCTTCAACACGGAAAACTACGACGTCGAAGGCGTCAATCCTGACCATCCTGCGGCGTACACTGACTCAGAAGAAGGCACGTACGTCGACGGAGAGGGTACAGACAGCGAGAGCATAGAGGGCGAAGAGCCTGAGGAGGCGAAGGAAGACGGCGAGGGCAAGAAGAAGAAGCGACGAGGCAGCAAACTCGTCACCTTCATGCGCAAGACGACTCGCGCGGGCGTCGGCGGGCTCCTCGGCGTCGACCAGCTAAAGGCCAAGATCGGAAACGAGCACGCGAAACGCCGCCTCGGAGCCATCGCGCCGCCCGGAGACGCAAACGCTGCAAAGGCGAACGAGAAGTCGGCGGCGGAGAAAGTGCAGGATCAGGAGGTTCCCGACGAGGAGGATGAGGTCGCGCGAGAGAAGGCAGACGCTGCGCTGAGGCGCGAGGGTCCGACGAGCTTTTCCGGGCGCGTGAACGGGAAGAAGGGCCGGCTGCTGCTCGTGACGAGCGCGGCGTCCCCATGTCTCGCATGGGCGGCTGAGAAGCCGCTCCGCGCGGCGCTGGCCGCGCCCTCGAAGGTTCCGGGGAAGGGCGGGAAGGAGGAGGACGGGATCGATGCGGAGTGGACGGTGGGCGTCGGGGACATCGTCGCGCTGCGGAAGATGGGCGGGTTCGGGTGGAAGGGGAGGCTGATTGTGGGGTGGGCGACGGGGCGGGACGTGGTGGATGGGTTGGAGGTCGTGGACCGGTTCGGGAACAGGAAGGTTGTGACGGCGGTCAAGGGGCGGGACGAGCTGTTCAATCGGTTGATTGCGATGGGCGGGAAGTGTTGGGAGTGCTTGTGAGTCGGACGCGAGGGCGGGAAGGGGACTTGAAAGTCGGAATGTAGCATACACTTGTACTTTTGGAATGTATCAGCAGCCTCCGAGTGTGTCATATATCATTGTATATAGAATAGTCAATCATCCAGACCTTGAAGCATGGCCATCAGCGCGCGCGATGATGCGCAACGTCAGTTCTTCCAATATCCATGTCGCCGTATATGCATGCGTTGCGGCCCGTTCTGAGGTACGTGCATTGCACTATGGAGGATAGCGGGCAGGGTCACGTTGTCGGGTGGATGGTTTCCCAGGAGTTTGGTACGAACACGGCTTTTTCCGGACGCCCACCTCAGCGTCAACAGACAATATCGTTTTCGACTCCGAGCCCGACCTGCCCAGCATCTTCGTTGAACTTGTCCGTACTAGCCCTTTCTGATGTTGATACTGGAATCAGGTCTACACGAGAAACTTTATGGTACTTGCTGTGCCGCCCTCGATGGGGGCGTGCCAGCGTCGAGTCATCGAACCCCAGAACATGCAGGATCCACAGGACATGCACGCGCGTGTTCCGCTCTAGGGCTCTGGTCACCTTCTGCTAAGACGGACGGACTCGCCGTCGACTCGGAGAATGGTATGGTCGTCCTCTCGGGAAAGGTCCGTGACAGAGCTCTGAGAAGGTGACACGCGGCCACTTGCACGCTTGACTGGCGGCAGACAGAAATAGTGTGGACATTTGTGGGCCTTGACGGTGCGTTCTGATTGCTTCCCTTGCTTCTTTCACGTGTTGGGGACGTTCGCACACGAGCGGACGCGGGAGAGACGTGGGTACTACGTTCATTAGGGCAGCATGCAGGTATCGTACAACTCGGGACCACCTTCCAAGTTCTGGCCACTGTGAGTCGTCCAGGACAGTGGCGAAATGAAACTGGATCCGCGGAAGACGTTAGTGAGTGATATAAAGCCCCTCTGCGTGTTTCGGAGTCATCGTACCTCATATCTATCAGTTGTCATCAGCTCGCGAGATACTTTCGTAGACCTCCCCTCATGAGTATTTCTGAGAAAGCCGATACGCAGGTGAGCGTTTTTCGTCCCAGGGAGCCACCAATTTCTCTGGCGGGCGCTGATTTGGAGAATAGGATGGCGTTCCTGTTGGATCCTATCATAAGCACGAAACCTATACTCCTTGGGACGCATGCACCAACCTACTCAACAGCCGCGACAAGGAACAGGTCGAGGCATGGACCAGCGAAGTCGACAACCTCTTGAATTTCGTAAGTCCAACGCCCCGCATGGCGCATATATTCGACGCTAACCTATCCTTGGGCGTGGTCCTCGAATTTAAAGGCTGGGACGTTCTTGACAGTAAACACCTTGTTCATCGATGCCAGCAGTAGCGCCCTGCAGCCCAACAACGCTCAGACCGCCGTTGAGGTCCTGTACATCATCTCCCAGCAGCTCAACGGCACGAAGACGGCCGCATTACCCGAACGGTTCCACAGCACCATCGACGACATCATCCAGAACTCCTTCCTCTTCGCCAGCCTCCTCCTCTGCCTCATATCCGCCGGCCTCGGTCTGTGGGTCAAGGAGTGGCTCCGCGAGTACCTGCTCGACCTCCCCGATTGCCCGCGCGAGCTCGTACACGTGCAGCAATTCAGGCACCAAGGGCTGTGGCGATGGCACATGCGCCAGCTCGTCGCGACGATCTCCTTCCTCCTCAACCTCGCCATCGCGCTGTTCAGCATCGGGATGATCCTCTTCGCTCGGCGGCTCGACTTCACGCTCTATTGCGTGCTTATCGGGCTCTCGGCGCTCTGGGCCGGCCTGACGTGGGGGACAGCGTTGTTCCCTGCGATGTCCGCCCGCTGTCCGTACAAGTCGCCGTTTTCGCGGGGACTGTACACACTTGTGTGGCAGCCGTGGTCGATCTGCGCCCGGACTCGGAGGAAGAGCGGCAAGTTCCGGTCCGAGAGCATGGTGGACCGGGAGAGACGTGAGGCGATGGCGCAGGCGACCGAGCTCGAGCTCGAGGCGCTGGAGTATATCAACCGCGAGCATTGGGGCCACGGGGACCTACAGAAGGTCAACCAGTGCTTCATGGATGTCGCGCCCGAGAGAGCGAAGGTGTCCATCGAGAGAATCATCGTCGAGCGTATGGTGAAGGAGCATATGACGTTCATCAGCGCTGGCGAAGTGAGCAAGCCGTCTGACGAGGATGTGCTCGAGCTGCTGCATCTCTGGCGCAGAGTTTGTCTGAAGACGCACCAGCGATCGGACCTCCAGGACATGGATGACGAGGAATTGTGGAGTGAGTTCAAGGAGTCGGTGAGACGTTGGGCTGGTACTAGTAGGAGAGATATCATGGCTTGAAGGAGTTCTGGTTATTCTGCAACGAACGTCGACATCGACAGGCTCCTAGATGTAACTTACTGCCCCAGGTGTCGATAAGCGCTGCGACATGGCTGACAATGTGCCTCCTAGTGCGTGCGCAGGCGCGGCACCGGAGGTCGTGCCGATGAGACAGTTGTCTGAATACTAGGACGGCATGAGGAAGAGGTGCGACGGGAAGGTGTCAAACCGAAAACCTCTGAACATGTGAGCGCCCTCCACCAAGATGTAGTATCGGATGTGCTTCCCGGCCTTACTTCCGAACAGGTGGGACCGTGACTGTCATCCTGAGCCTGCATACGGTTCGTCCACCTGGAGGGTTGGGTCGAGTATTCGGGGGAATTCATATGCTGCTTATGGTGGGGTCTTGCTTCTTCATATGGCAGGCGACCTTCTGAGCGGCCACGGACCCGCCGCAGAATGGCTTCCGACGCGGCATGCAAGCAAACCTTGAGGGTATGGGAATCATGCCATACGAGAGCCGGGTCCCGCAATGGGCTCCTCTAAGAATAGAAACACAAGCACTGCGCAGTAAGTTAAAATACAGGTCAGAAGAGACAACGGCGAACATATAACATAGACATACAGTGACGTCCGCGAGATCTCCGTACGCTAAGGGATGGTTCAAGTTCGTATATGCGCCGGAGCCGTACTCTACACGACCTGAGTCGCTACTCGCGGCTAAATGACCGTATTGACTAGAAGTCAACTCGCCATGTGTCGAAGTGATCCACCGAGGGGGAGGTAGAGGTGTGGATGCAAGGAGGCCGGATGCAAGAGGCCGCGCGGTATGATCCAGGGTCCAGTGGCAGTGCTGTTGCCATCACGGTATTTGCCGGCTTCAACCAAAGTCCAAGTTCGACTCAATGACTCCCTCCTCCTTCACCGCCATCATTGAGCTGCGTTTGGTCAAGTTGACTATGCGCTGAATGCTGCCTTACACGTACTCTCTCTTGGGCTCTTGATTGTTGCTATGCTAGTACGACGCAGTAGAGGTCGCCACTCAGCATCCAGTCCGGGACCGAGTCCGATGAAGCCAACTATTAACTCCTAATGACGGCAAGGCCCTGAGCTTCGTCGACAAGGGACTACGGTATGTCTGACATTAAGGCGTGTCCAGTGTGACTTGTATGGCTCAGGGTCTGTCGGGATTTGCTGGGTGCAATCATACTTCTTGCTACGCCCGGAACTGCGGTGCGCGGAGAACACGCATCACCGTGACGTGTCCCTGCCTTCTCGGATCGGCACTTCAATCACTAGCTTCAATTGTCCCGACGATCTTCGACTGAGCGTGCATATGCATTCCAGTAGCGAAATCGCGAAGCTGAGATTGTCGAGATCGGCGCGGCTTGATTCGTAACCTTACGGTCTCATCGCTCCAGAGTGACGTAGGTTATTCCCTCTTGTGCAGAATGTCTGATTTGTCCTTTTATTCCCAAGGCTGGAACCTCGAGGTCGAAGGTCGAATCAGAACCCTAATACCCTTCAGGAGGTGGACGACAACAGCGCACAACGGTGTGGATCTATCCAACCCTTTTCGGTGCCTGGTTGGTACCGTCAGCGGCCTGCGGAACTGGTGATAACCCCGAAATATCGACTGTCGTATTCCAATTGAGCATCGATGCAGGATAGCGTGCGGCTTTGAACCACCTTCTCCACCAACATTCTCACTGGCTGCTCATACTCGCCGCATCTGGGGACGATGCTGGCAGCCATAAAGCCCGTAGGATGAGAATTAGAGGCCCTCGTTCCTGCCACCATCGACCTCGCTGAACCTTTGTCCAAGCCGTATCGTCATCTTTTGCTTTGAACAGACGCATGATGACTTTATTCCGGGACGAGAAGTTACTGGTAAGCGATCTAACTCTGTCAAAGTTCGACTGCTACTCGTGTGGCAGGTATTGATACATGTACATCACTGCAGGACGAAGAAGAAGGTATCGCCGTAGGATGCTATGACAAGCACGAGACATATGGTCCTTGGGACCAACTCACGAACATGCTCGGTCTGCGCGACAAACAACAAGTTGATGCATGGATGGGCGAAGTCGATAGTCTCCTCACCTTTGTGAGTATCAGGTCGCTCGTAACCTGCATCGGACGCTGACCTATCCCTGGTCTTCAAGTCCGCGCTGTTCTTAACGGTCATCACCATCTTCATCGGGACCAGTGGCAATTCATTGCAGCCGGATAACGCGAAGGCGGCCGTCGATGTCCTGTACATCATCTCCAAACAGCTCAACGGCACCCAGACAATCGCCCCCGTCGAGCCGTTTCAAAGAGAGCTCTTTGATGTCATCCTCAACTCCTTCCTATTCGCCGCTCTTCTTTTGTGCCTCATCTCCTCTGGACTCGGCCTGTGGGTCAAGGAATGGCTCCGCGAGTACATGCTCGACCTCCCCTACTGTCCGCGCGAGCTCGTGCACGTGCAACAGCGCAGACACAAAGGACTCCAGAATTGGTGCTTGCGCGAGATCGTCGCGATGATCTCATTCCTCCTCCAACTCGCCGTAGCGTTGTTCAATACCGGGATGACACTATTCACGTTCAAGCTCGATATCACCCTCTATTGGGTACTCATCGGGATGTCAGGATTCTGGGCCGTCCTGACGTGGGGGACGGCATTCTTCCCGGTGTTTTCGACGCACTGCCCGTACAAGTCACCCCTATCTAATGTGTTGTACCGGCTCTTACGCCCGCTATACTTCTTCACCCGGACGAAGACGGGCGCCCTCCGTTGGAAGGAGTACGAGAGCATGGTCGACCGCGAGCGCCGCATCGCATCGCGGCACGCAACGGAACTCGAGCTCGAGGCCATGGAGTACATCAACCGCGAGTACTGGGGCCACAAGGACCTTCCGACCGTTAACCAGTGCTTCAAGGATATCCCGCCGGAGAAGGCGAAGGTAACCATCCAGAAGATCATCGTAGCGCGATTGACGAAGGATCAGTCAACCTTCGTCACCCGAGCAGACGGCATGCGCATCCCATCGGACAAGGACGTGCTGAACCTGCTGCATATCTGGGGTGACATATACCAGACAACGCGCGAGCGCCGTCGGGGCGAGAGCCTGTCCGATGAGCAGCTATGGACTGCGTTCAAGGCTGCGGTCAGCGCTCCTGGTATACTGGCGGAGGTCGCACTACCTCTGGCAATGGTTGCGTGTCAGCCGAATTATTCTACCAGTGCGAGTAGCCTGAACGGTAGTATTTCAGCTGCTACATCAAATTCGGGCGGAGCAGAGACGGTGGTTTGAACTCCTGTATTTTCACAACTATCCCAACTCACATCATCGCTGGTCGACCTCCCTATGTAGTCATTTGGAACAGTTTCTTACCAAGGTGCTCCGTCAAAATCAGAATGTAGTCGCGGTTGAGGAACTTGGCAATCATCTAGTTCTTAGAACTTCGCCTTTCGCGGCTATTGGTACTTGTCACGTGACAGTGCTGCGTGCAGGATTGCGACGCGCGCGCCGCGGACATTTCTCCTCTTCCTCCATCCCCCCATCCTCCAACTTTCCCCTCGCTGTTCGCTACGATGACACAGGGATCTCCATCGTCTTCTGGTCTTCGTCAAAGGACTTCAAATGCCGATAATCGTCCCAAGACGCCACCAAGACCGACGGCCATCTCTCCTGCCACTTTCTACGGAACGGACTCGAGCTCGCGAAAGCAGGGTTCCTCTTACACCTCGTATATCCCTCCAGACCAATTTAGAGAACCCGAGCTTGTAGAGGATACCACAGCCAACAACACATGGGATTCGTGGGGTGGCGCGACCACCACCGACTGGGGCGAGTCCAACGACTACACGGCCAACGCGGCCACATGGGACGAACCGTCTATCTTGCGCAAGATCACTATCGATGGACGCGAAGAGGATGAGGAGCTGCACTGGTACGACGCCGATCTACGTGCCCTGAAGCGTCGCCCTGGTCCAGGCGTCCTCCCACCCCTTCTCGCAGACATCCTCCACGATCCTGACCACGCGCTGTACTCGGTGAGCACTCAACCCCACCCTCCTCTCGCTACCTCTCCGACTCCACACACGCCAACCGCGGACGAAGTGCGCACCGCTATTCCTCATCCGAACGCGTACTACTGCAGAGAACACAACGGCTGGGTCCTTCTACTATGGCGGTCGTCTACTGTTCTCCCACCTCTTGTCAAGGATCCCGAGGCACCGCTACCCGACCAAGCGCGGCGTAGAGTTACTACTTCATGTGTCGGCGATGATGAACAACCATTCGGACAGGTCAACGTTACCCACCACTGGCACCGCTACGAGAAAGCGGTCGATGCGACGAAGCTAAATCCTCCCTACTCCCACGGCGACCTGCTACTGGACCTCTACCTCTGCTGCCAATGTTCCACGTACTGTCTTGTCTCCGATGTCATTCCTGGTGTGATCCCGTTACCGCTCATGGACGAGTTCACCCGCGAGAAGATCGCAAATCCGGCGCCAGACAAGTCGCCCAGAGCGACGGCGGTTGCCGCTTGGGAGACGGTCTTGACGTGAGTCATATTTCTTGTCTTGACTGACCTCCGTTTACGCGTAGACTGTAGCATCCTTGACAACCGTCTGTGGAGGGACGAGAAGCGATCTCTTCCTATATCGAGAAATAAGTTCAGGACGAAGATAGGCTGGAACGAGAACGTGTAAGTGCAACATACTCTTACGCGGGACGTGCTGACAGTCAACAGGGCCCAAGTATTCGATTCCCTTGGCTTCCCTCTTGAGAACCTTTCACAAGGAGCGCAGAAAGCAGGGGAGCTCGCCCTCCATCCTCCTCCGATTGATTCGGACACGCCCGAGGGAGCTGCTTCACGGAAGAAGCTGCTACGGGCCTGGGTCGAGCTTAGCGCATGGCTGGTCATCTTTGAAAAGAATAGTAAGGCCTTGTTTGCGTGCTCTGTGGTCATGTTCTGACCATCGTGCAGAGGAGGCGCTCAAGTCCTACAACGCCATGGTCCTCCACGCGCAAGTAGATTGCGTGCGCGATCTATACCAGATGGGTATCGGGGCCCACGTCACGCAAAGTAAGGTCTACTCCATTTACATCCATTGCGTATCTGACCTTCCTCCAGTATCTCGCGATGGTCTTCCCGATGCCCTCCAGGGCTATACGGCCCTGGATGCGTCATGGAAGAGTCTTGGCATGACGCCGAGCATGTATACCTGGGGTAAGTCTCTTCCCGAGATAATGCATGCATGTGCCTGTTCCTGACTATCGTCCGCAGAACGTCTGGCATTCGCCTATCTCGCGCAGTGCAGGTGTGATCCTGCGAACACGATGGTCTACTTTTCGCACTTGGTCAACATTGTAAACGCGATGATCAACCTGCGCATCGATGTGCCAGACGAGCTGCAGAAGCTCATCATCGAGGAACGCGAACGGTGCCGATTTACCCCGGAAGACTGCGCCCGCGCCGCGAGTACCCTCGGCTTCGGTCGAGACGGAGAGCTCGGGGTAGATCTGGACGCCGATGTGGATGACGAGTTCATCGCGCAGGCCTGGCGCAGCGCGAGGCAGAGAGCGTGGCAACGGAGCGATGCCCACACCCGGCGAGCCGCGCTGAATGACGCCCTCAAGATCGTTGCGGAGGCGCGTGGCAGTAAAGCACTGTTGAAGATCTGGAGCGAGGAGAAGGGATCTGGGATGTCGCCCGAGACGGCGTACTCCACTCTTGACGTGCCGAAGGAAGTCGATGAGGCGATGTTGCTCGCGATTTACTCGATGCGGGTACGTGCGAGACAGTTTCTAGGTTTTGCCCGTGCTGCTCACTCGTCTTGCAGGTCGAGGACCAACCGAGCCAGGCTGAGCGGATGCGTGAAGCTCTGAGCGTCATCGCCGAGGTCACGAACAGCGAGCGACTGCGACAGTTCCTCGCTACCGGCGCTGACCGTGAGTGCCAGTCTTAGAACATGGGGGTGACGCTGACAGGTGAATCTAGCTGGAGATGGAACGACTGTGAATGCGAGCCCTGAAATGCCGAGGGGCCTCAACCAGCTTGGGAACACCTGCTACCTCAACTCGTTGCTGCAGGTACGCGTTTGCTGGACCGCATCGTACCTGAGCTGATCTCTGTTGCAGTACTTTTACACGATCAAAGAACTTCGCGACGCCATTACTCCAATGGCAACAACAGACGCGAAGTCTCTGGACGACAGCAAATTCACGGATGAGGATCTCAGGCGGCACCGTGTCGGCGGACGTCTTGTGACCCGGCGGGAGATCATGCGCTCCAAGAAGTGTATGATTCTAGTCGCTCTTTAACTGACTAAAACTCTCTGACGATCCATCTACAGTCGTCTCTCTCCTCGCTGACCTGTTCTGGAACATGAAGATGTGCGAGAACGCTGCGGTCACTCCCGCAGTTGAGTTGGCAAAGCTCGCGCTGGTGACTTCGCAGGATGAGGAGGAGGACGAGACCGAGGCGGACAAGGCAGGCACCGACTCTTCAAACGATACTGATGCGACGCTCGTTGACGATATGGCTGTGGCTGCGCGGCCGGCGTTCGACTGCTCGTCGTCGCCCCTCCAGAGTCCGAAGAGCCCGAGCGGCAGCGTGCTCGGGAAACGCCCGCGAGAAGCGGAGAGCGCGATGGATGTCGATGCGCGTTCGCAGACGATGTCGCTGAGCCCGAGAAGCTCGCCGCCGACTACTGATAGCGTGGCGAGTTCGAAGGGACACGAGGCGACGTCATTCATCGAGGAGGCGATCGCTTCTTCGTCATCGTCTTCTGTGATGACTGCCAAGAGACCGGCGGAGGGTGCGAACGCGGATACGGACGTGGAGATGAAGGATGAGTCGCAGGTTGCGAAGGCGCCGCCGCCGTTGCCGCCCAGGAAGGCCCGGCAGACGGATGATTCGGTTATGATGTTTGGTAAGTGGCTGTGTGCTTGGATGTGATCGGGATGTTGATTGGGTCTCTGTGTTGTTGCAGGGCGCCAGCACGACGTCTCGGAGTGTATGGATAACTGCATGTTCCAGATTGAGACTGCGCTCCTGGACTTCCAGGGTATGGCCACTTCAGATGACGACAAGACCAGTCCGGTGAAGAGGTGCGGCCCACGCCTGCTGAGCTCCAGGATGTCGATGAAGTGTGCTGATCGCTGTTCATGCAGGTTGTTCTATGGCAAGAAGCGACAACGTCTCATCGCTCTCTCGCCCGACGACGACGCCCGACATCAGTCATCGATACACGAGAAAGAGGACCTCTTCTCGCACCTGCATGTTAACGTTGCGGACGAGGGCTTCGACTTGTACGATGGCCTTGCGCGGTACTTCGACGATGTGGTGGAGATTGGAGGGATGAAGAAGCGCATGGAAGTGTCGTTGGTAGACCTCCCGCCGCTGTTGCAAATTCAGTTGCAGGTACGGATCTTCATCCTACCGGTCGATGACCCGTTGTCTAACATGCAACTCAATCTGATAGCGTGTGCAATTCAACCGGGAGACACAGCAGGCGTACAAGTCACAAGCGTACGTCAAGTTCGGGGAGACCATCTATATGGACCGGTTCCTCGATAGCGCGAACCCCGAGAAGAAAGCACGGTCGAAGGTCATCTTTGCTGAGCTCACCGCAGCACGGGAACGGATACAGCATCTGACGCAGGGCAAAGTGCGTGGTGGCATTCCGTACGTTTAGTCGAGGGGTTGCTGACATTCGGTGTAGCACGCACCATTCGCTCCCGCATTTGCGAACGTAGCAGACTTCCTGTCCAAACAGGACGTCCTCGACCTTCCTTCCGACGAAGGCTTCTTGTCATCGCTGCGCAGCGAAGGCGAGCTCATCACTGAGCAGCTCCGCGTTGAGCGCGAGAAGACTGCCCAACTCAAGGCGCAGATCGAGGACATCTGGAAAGACGATACCTCGGCCGCGTACGAGCTCACGTCGGTCTTCATTCACCGCGGGTCGTCGCCGTCATGGGGACATTACTTCTTCTACTCGCGCAATCTGCCCGAACACCCTGACTCTTGGTTCAAGTACAACGACTCGGATGTGAGCGCGGTGAGCAAGGACGAAGTGCTCGCGGATACCACCGGATCGACGGCGAACCCGTACATGGTGAGTTGGGCCTTGTTGCCACTGTTGACGTCACGTTGAGCTGATCCGTCCTTCCCTACGTAGCTGGTCTTTGTGCGGAAGGGGTGCGACGCGATCGACACTGTGCACCGATTCAACCCAGAGATAGATCTGGAGGAGGCAACCTAGACGGCCGGACCGTGTCAAGAACAATGTATCGATACTCAACTCTCTTATGCCCTCTCTTCTCACCGTTGCTTTCGTCGGACATGGGACACTGCATTCTTGTATCATCCTTGTATCGTTGCACATGCTCTCACGTCGCGCATCCCCCAAGATTCCAGATATCAGAACCTGCACCACCATTACCACGCATCGTATAGTTCGTCAATCTATTGTATCCTCTCTGCTAACCAGGTACACTGCAGCATGATCACGCGTCAGCTCGGCATGCATTATAGCCAGTTTTATTTCGTCTCGTCATGGTGAACGTTGGTTCCTTTCGGCCCCACCTTGGGTTCCGACTGCCGGTCGGAGACCACCGGTCGGGATATACGTCGACGAGCCATCCTAACGCGTACGTGTTTCCTCTCACGGCAACCCTCATACATACCTTGGCCATGGACAACTGCGTGCGGCCGTGCCGTCAGGGTACGTATGTCTGCCGTGACGGTCTTGGACGATATTAGCGAGGATCTGCTGCGGCTCCTCAGCATTATATATTATACCGTTCGTCGACTTCTAGGTAGCCCACACAGGAAGACGACCAACCATCGTACATACTCCTCCAACCTCAGTATGACATCTTACGCTATTATTGGAGCCTCTAGGGGTATTGGCCTTGAGTATGTCCGCCAGCTGGTGAGTTAGTCCGTGCCAGTGAAGCAGGCTGTGTCGGTCGACTGACCCGTACGTTCAGGCTGCGAAACCCGGCAGCACTGTTTTTGCAGTCGTGCGCAACGCCGCCAAGTCCATTCACTTGCAGGCTGCCACGAAGACCTTGAAGAACGTCCATGTTCTCGAGGCGGACGTCGTCGACTATCCGTCTCTACAGGTACCGTTGTCTGAGCCGAGATGTGTATGCCTTCGAGTGACTCTGGTGCCGTTCTCTCTGTACAGAAAGCTGCGAAGGAGATCGGCGAAGTGACAGGCGGGAAGCTGGATTGCCTTATCCACAACGCCGCTCGCATGGACGCTGAATACATCACTAAAGGCTTTGACCACTAGTAAGTCACGATACGTGGGATCTACTGGAGACATTCGTGTAACACGTCCATCACAGCGCGAGCATGGATGAACTCGACGCAGACTTCATCACCTCAGTGAGTACCGCCAGTCCAGGCCTGACTCTGCTTCCGAACATTCTGGACTCGCGCTGACCTCCTCGTCCTGTCCAGTACAAGATCAACGCTCTCGGCGTAATCCACAGCATTTCTGCCTTCCTGCCCCTCCTCCGCGCCGGGCCCACGAAGAAGATCGTCGTCGTCAGCACCGCGGGAGCCGACCCGAAGTTCGTGCGCGCCGCCGGCATCGCGGACATGACTGCGTACGGTATGACCAAGGCCGCTGCCCTCATCGCGACGACCAAGTGGGCCATCAAGCTGCAGAACGAGGGCTTCATCGTCGTCTCTGTCAGCCCTGGCCTGGTTGACACGACCGGCACGATCGGCGAGCACGGTGAGTACCTTGCTTGGCAGTCGAGAGTTGTTGATCGGAACCAACGTCTGGATTTCTAGGAGACCCTGCGACGCAAGCTCTCGTGCTCGGGGCTGCTGAGGCTATGACTCAGAGAGGCATCCCAGTCAGGGCGGAGACCCCGGAGGAATCTGTCTCTGCGCAGGTGAAGCTCTTGGATGGCCTACAGCCGTCCGATAACGGGTCTTTCATGGTGCATTCGGGAGGAGAGTTTAACCTTGACCAGCTCTCGATTGGCAAGTAGATATCCACACCCGGGTTGCCAGCGCACCAGTTTACATGGAAAGGTTGTAAAGGTTGTAATGCTCAGGACGTTATAGTTCCTTGACAATTTGACTTCAGATCAAGTGAGCATCAGTGATAGTCTCGCCGCCTAGCTCTCTCCCGATACATGTATATCACAAGGCGCTCAGAAATTATGCAACCTCTCTTTTCACTTCGAACATCGAAACAGGTTACACCAGTATCTGGTCCTGCGGGAGTTGAACCGAATCAAATGAATCCTGTGTTTCGATCTAGCTTCATGAACTCGACGGCGCGCCAGCTAATTCACACTCACCACAAGATGTCTACACGCCTCGAAGCATCTCAATAGATACCTCCGGTTCCTGACGTCTTTCATTCCCTCATCGTCAAACGTTTCCGGACGAGGCACACGCGGCACGAATTGCTCGATAATCGTCCTGTCATCAGCGTACGTCCCGTCGTTGACCGCCTTGCTCAGTTCCTGTGTGACAGTGATCTTGTAGAACGTCGGCGAGGCGAACACGAAAGCTATGCCGACGAACGTCTCCGCCTTGCGTTCGGGTTCGGCGCGCATACGACGCACGGTATTGTTGTGTTGGAAACCTGCAATGGCATCCGCGACGAGCCGCGCAACAGCGTTGAACGCGCTATACATCTCCTATACACCCAAGGTGGTTAACATATGATACCGCTGAGGAAGGCTCACACACACACCTTATGGACTTCGACGAACAGCATGTGCATATGCGTCGGCGAGGTACGCTTCATGAGGCAACAAGCCGGGGATGCGATCACGTCCGAGCCGTCCATCCTGAAACGCACGGGGTGTCGCTGGAGCACCACGCGCTCAATCATATCCTTCCTGAAGCCCGTCATGTCCAACACGAGCTGCGCGAAGCCCGCTATGAGCGCCTGGTTGCCATGCTGAGGCATGCTGTCCGCAAGATGGACTAGGAAATTGCGTGCACTCTGAGGGAGCTCGCGGCTTGTGAAGTCTTGCAGGTCCGCGGCTGTCGTAAGTAGCTCCCGGGGGATGGTGGGCGGCACCTGGGGAAGCTCAGGAACCCTGAAGAACTCCTTGGCGTTCTCGCAGACGACTTGGATGTTAAAGGCGTCGAGATCACTGGCGGTCCAGTCCTTACCGGCTTTGGCCAGACGTTCGAGGTGAGCCATTCTCACAGTCGCCGAGAGGGTATGTCAGCGGTCGCCGACTCAGGCTCATATATACCAGCAAGCCTCGTTTATTGGAGACGTATTCAATGAACTGTGTCATGGCACCCGTAGTCTCGATCGCAATGCGGAAGTGACAAGAGAAGATCTTCTCATCGCATGACGGAGCCGGTCTCAATTGAGATCGAGTGTCTCCCCTGTCGCATAGCGTCACCGCGTATGATCATGTTAATAATCTCGGAAATAACACATGGAGTTCTTGGTACGTATCTCAGCGAGATGTCAACCTCAAAGCTGGCATAACATTCTCACCATGAGGGATGGAGGGATGGGGATCCGGAGGTGATGAGCTCGACGTCGTAGGCCTAGGCACTCTCCATTCGCGCGCAGGCTTAGCGTTGGGAGTGTAGCGCGACATGATGAGATGCCGTCGATGTGATAATTGAAGGTCGTTGGTGCGGGGATCCAAAACTCGATGGCGCGGAAGCTATTGTATTCGAGACTGGTAAGAGAGATAGAGACACTGCTTGCGATCATCTACTTGATGATGTCATTCCTTCCAATCTCCTCAAGTCAGACTGGCAGTGTGCGTTACCTTTCTTGGTTCATGCTAAGTCCGTGGTAACCCCGCGAACGGCCGCCTGTCGGCGGAAGTACACCCGTTTGCCGAACTTCCAAACCTCCACGCAAACAATGAACACCAAGGCGCTGACGAAGACAATTCCCCACTGTAACGAGCAGTGAGCATGGTGCAGTGAAGCGACTCGCCGAGAGCACGTACCTCCCAGCTAATGGGCGCATGGAGGAACACCCTATCGTTGATAACGGGGATGTAGATGACCGGGAACGTCCCCACAAATCCGAGCACGACCGACTGACAACATCTCATCAGCACTTCTCCTGTCTGTAAGTCCTAGCCTCCATTGCAGCACTCACCCAAAACAGAACCTGATTAGCCCACAAGTCCCTCATCCATTGCATTCCCGGCCTACCCGACCCAGGGTGCAAAGTCCAAAACAAACTCCGTCTCATATCCACCATCTCCCACGCTAGGAGCAAGCACAGCCAGCTCACACACGCAAAACACGTCGCACGCGCGCGGAAGACGACCTCGCACCCAGCCCTAGAGTCGTTGCATCCACCCGCGCCGAGGTCGCCGCCGCCGAATGCCCATATGACGAGCACGAAGGAGGAGAGGGAGAGCGCGCCGAGGATGAGGCCGTACACGGCCATGTCGATGAGGAGTTCTGTGAGGTGGAGCGTGAGCGAGCGAGCGGAGGGGTATGGAGAGATGGGACGAACCTGTGGTGAGGATGCCGCGACGAGCGTTGTGTGGAGGACGGCGCATGACGTCCGGCGCGGCGTCTTGCATGCCGAGTCCCATAGCTGGAGGACCAGACGTGATAACCACGACCCAGAGGACTTCAACCGGGCTGAGGGGAAAGACGGAGAGTCGCTCTTGATCTTTGAACGCGAGACCGACAAGCAGCACGATCGCCTGTCCCACGTTTCCAGCGAGGAGGTGAAGCGCGAACGACTTGATGTTGTCGAAGGAGCGTCTACCCTCCTGGATGGCAGCGATGATAGAAGCGAAGTTGTCGTCGGTTAGCACAATGTCTACGAGGGCCATATGAGTGAGAGGGGCGCGTGTTATAGCCACAGACATGCTCACCAGAAGCGTTCTTCGCGACGTCCGAGCCGCTGCCCATCCCGATACCCACATCCGCCCGCGACAGACTCGGACTGTCGTTCACACCATCACCAGCTAAGAGCATACAACGTTAGCATGCCGCACACTCCTCAATGACCGCGTGTACTTACTCATAGCAGCGAACTTCCTCCTCCTATGCAGCGCCTCGATCATCCTAACCTTCGTCTCGGGAGAACACCGTCCAATAACCCTCGGCAGCTCCTCTATGGCGTCAATCTGCTCGTCCGACATCCTGTCGAACTCAGCCGCAGTCACGACGGTGTGTCTAGGAAGGAGCGCGATATCTTTGTCCTCAATGATCCCGATTTCCTTTGCGATCGCCGTAGCGGTGCTCGGATGGTCGCCCGTGAGCATGTGCACGTCGATGCCTGCGCGGCGGCAGTCCTCGACGGCGAGGCGTGACTCGGGTCCTACAGGATCAGTCTATCAATATGCGTTGTGACATTCAAATATTAGAGCACGTACTTGGCGGGTCATAGATACCGACGAGACCATAGAAGGTCATATCACTCTCGACATCAACACGGTCGACCTCCGTCATACCGCTCTCCCACTCCCGCCCGGCGAGCGCGAGCACACGAAGACCGGACGCAGCCATCTCGTCGACATACCGTATGATTTCGTCCTGGTCGGCGGCCTTGATCGGACGCACGCCGGTAGTCGATTGAATCTGCATGCACGCGTCGAGAACGCGCTCGACTGCGCCCTTCATGAGTGCAACGCAGGCTGCCTTCGCGTCTGGGTGAGGGCGGCGGAAGATGACGGCCATGCGCTTGAGCTCGGACGAGAACGGGTACTCCGCAAGCTGCTCGTAGCCTTGCTGGAGCAGAGTCGGCCTACCGCGCTGGAACCTGTGTGCCAGAACTTGTAGTGCGCTGCACGAGAACGAAGGTCAGCCGAGGATTTCTTAAAAACCATGGACGACGCACATTTCGGTCGGGTCTCCCCTCGCAGCCCAGACCTTTTTCCCGCTTTTCTCTCCATCCGTCACCCTGTGCTCCTGGAAAACGGCCGCGATGTTGCACAAAGACGCACACTCCAGGAGTGCCTCCATCTCAGGGCATGACGAGCCAGGCTGCCCGCCCCCTCCATGAGTTTCGCCCGAGGATGCAGAAGACGGGGAACCCCTATGGAAGTCCATGCGTCCGCTGGTGGGGTCGAAGGGGTCGGTCGAGTCGCGGAGGGCCCAGGTGCCGCGCGCGGGAAGCCAGGCGACCCGGGCGACCATGCGTCCTTGAGTCAGGGTACCTAGAGGTCTCAAGGGTTAAAATGCTCTGACACTAGAAGAGAACATAGGCTCACCAGTCTTGTCGGAACAGATGTCGCTGACAGCGCCGAGGGCCTCGATGGAGTCGAGCTTGCGGACGATGACGTGACGTTCTGCCATGCGCTTCGTGCTGATCGCAAAGGTGATCGTGAGTACGACGATGAGAGAGGCCGGGATCATGCAGAGACCTAGGCATGCCCGTATCAGCGGAATTCTGGCGTGAGACAAGTAAATGGTACATACCTGTCGAAACAGCGTAGATGATGACCACGCGGTTGTTGACGAAGCGGTTGGCAGCGGCGACGACGATAGCAAATACAATCGCGATGACGAAGAGCGCGACAGCAAGCTGGCTCAGACGCCGCTGGAGAGGGGTACCGACGTTCACGCCAAAGAAGCGGCCGACGGTGTCGGTTACAGTGAGAGCGTACGCCGAGACGTAGTAGTGAAAGAGCTTCTTTCCCTCCTCGTTCCGCCGCACCTTGCGTACTTTGGTGCCGCCATTGCCCTGTAGACTTGCAGCGATGGCACCGATCTCGGTCTTCATCCCAGTCGCAACGACGATGCCCTGCGCGCGACCCTTGGTGACAGTGCTAGAGGAATAAGCCATGTTGAGGCGGTCACCGACGGATACCTCTTTATCATATCGCTCGTTCGCGTTCTTCGCGACAGGGAGGGACTCGCCAGTGAGGAGAGACTCGTCAACCTCGAAGTTCATAGTCTCCAAGAGACGGAGGTCGGCAGGGACAACGTCGCCAGTTTTAAGGATGACGATGTCTCCGGGGACAAGCTGAGCCGATGGGATGATCTTCTGGTGGGAGTTCCGAAGCACGGTGGCGGATGGAGAGGCGAGGGACCGGAGTGAGTCCCTGAGACGTGTCAGATGCCGCACGTATTACACGAAGGAGTAACGACGTACATTGTCTGTTCTGCGCTGTATTGCTGGATAAATCCGACAACAACGTTCAGGACAATCACACCTGCAATGACGCCACCTTCGATCCACGATCGAATGGCAAGCGACACCACGAAGGCAACGATCATAACAAGAACCATCGCGTTGACTACAGACGCAGGATCAGTCACAGCTTTGCGTTCAGAGAACTGGACGTAGATACATACCCACTTGCGCTAGTAGGACACGCGCCCAGCTCACCCCGTCGCCGCCATCGAGCTCGTTGGGACCATAGCGCTGGAGACGTTCCTGCACCTGGTTGTCAGTCAGGCCAGTGTCCCGGTCTACTTCGTGCTCCGTGGAAACTTGCTCAACGGTGAGTTGATAAGGCGGTGAGGGGCCTGTGACCGTGGAAGGATCTGGCTTGGAACTGATATCACCTGGATGATCGACAAGAGTCGGGTCGGTAGAGACTGTAGCAGTGCGAGATGGAAGTCCGGGCATATCTCAGGTAGAGGGTGGGTAATCGACTTGGTAGAGAGAGGCTGTGGAGGAAAAGGGGGAGCGTGTCGAGGTCGCGAGCTTGGATCCGTGCGAGTCTTATTGAGGATCGCAGAGAGCTGCCTAAGGCTTGGCATTCCGAAGCCATGCTTGGGAGGCACAAACGTTCGCTTGTGGTTTACCATATTCGGAGTAAGCGTATGACGAGCGCACTGCACTGCATCTTAACGCAAACCAAGGCCTTCATCTAGATCCTTGGCGCGGAGGAGTTGTGGAGCTCCGCGGAGTGCGGAACTAGTGCGCAGCCTTCCGCCTCCGTTATGCGGAGGCTACCACCTCAGGCAAGATAATCCCTATTGATAATGTCTGCGTCAGCGAGCGTAATTCTTCCGAGGAAACATACATAGTTGGCACAAAGTGAGCAGCGCTGAGGTGGCACGAGCGCTACGCATGCCGGCCGGGCATGATTCTGTCTGCAGAGAATTGTCTCCGAAGATAGGATCATGCCAGGAAGACAATCCGGGTGCCAAGAGGAGTAGATTGGAGCGGTGTCCAGACTGTGGAAGTCTTCGTCAGGGGCTACCGCTCCCCCGACCGCTTGTCAAGTTACCGGCACCGTTTATCGTTTACGTGCCTAAGCCGGACAACCATGAGGAGCACATGAAACCAGAAGTAACCTTAGATATGGCATATCAAACGCAGCACGCGCGAATAGTGTTCGAAATGTGAGGGATGCATGCACGGGATGCTAGGTAGTCCGAGCTCAAGTTTGCCGACGTTGCCCTTGCCGACTCCCGGGCGGTTACGATTGTGCCAAACAGGGATCAACAGCAGCCACAGTGTCAGGCGCCTGAGCTTCAAGTTCTTGACCAAGACCAGACACAACACGATCGCCGATTGATACTCTGTTGAATGAATGCTCTGCGAACACGTTCATCATCACAAGTCCTGATATCTTGGTCATTTGGTTAGGTACACAGAATGACATGAGGTCTCGTCGAATATGGCTACCGCAGGTCTACATCCTCACGCTCAGGCCATACAGTGACAGCGTGATATCGCAGCACATACACGAGCCGCCATCCGATGAATTCCCAGCTCTCATTTGGCATATTAGGGAGCCGGTCAGTTGAATTGGGCGCTCTCGGCCATTCTTGCAGCGGAAGATGGCAACTGTATTCTCGCGTTTGCTCGGGTCGGCGCGATGAGCAGGTTTTGGCGCCACACGTAAATGGTGTGCTACGGTAGGACGTCTCGACGATATTCCATCCTTCTGCACGGGACAAATATCCCATCCTCTACTCCTGCCCATACGATACCGCTATGCTGTTCGCCATACGTGAGTGACCCTATCTCCATGGCCTGGTCTATATGCTGAACATGCCATGCATTAAATGTTACAACAGCTGCTGCTATGACCATCGCGAAGGTCGCAGGCGGCGCCGCTCTCGTCGCCGTGTCGGCCCCCGTCCTAGCCACGACGGGCGCCGCGGTCGTCCTCCCCGCTGTCGGATTCACCGCTTCAGGCGTCGCTGCTGGTACGTACAGATCCGACCCATTCCTGACCCGTGGAATCTGATGCGCCGATATGGTCTAAAGGCAGCGTCGCCGCCGCCGCCCAGTCCGCGGTCTATGGCGCCTTCACATGCGGCGTTTTCTCGGGCCTTCAGGCTGCGGGAGCGACTGTTGCTGCACCGGGCATCCTCAGCGTAGCGGGCGCCGTTGGAGGCGCCGCGCTCGGTGGAGCATTGATAGGCATGTAGTCTCGTCGACAAGGACCGGCGCGGTACCCCGGGTAGGGCTGTCCCTCGATCTTCCGCGTTTGCCAGATGCTGACTCTGCGGTCACTAACAGTGTGCGTGTCACGCCACCATGCAAACGAATGTCGAATTGAAGGTCGAGTTCGAGTTTGGGTCAGATTCTACACGTCCCAGTATGTTCCGTTGTTTCAGTAACTATGCAAGATGCTTCTCGTGCGAACTTGGCACCGTATCTAGCCGGCTGCCAGTCCGCACAACATCGCAGGCCCTTCAGGGGTGAAGAGGTGTCATGTATGAATCCAGGCTCTCAAATAGCCTTCTGTGAATCGAGCTCAAGTTTGCCAACGACGCCGTTGGCCGAGCGATTGCCCTGTGGCAAACAAACATCAACAGCAGACAGGCGCTTCCCATCACCTTTTCACCCGAACCACAACCTCGACCGACTGCAAATGCATGTACGCTGGTCGCCACGCTTTCGGAACTACCCGCACTGAGTACTGAGTTCTTGTCGAGATGAAATGTGCCAGACTCTGGGCTGAGCCATGCGCCTGTCAGACTACTAGTATTGGTGTACAGGCTTCTAAACTCGTCGTGATGGGCTACCACAGCCTGTCGGAGCGCAATCATGGGCCATGAAGTACCAGCGCGGATGTGATGTCCTAGCAAACCGGTCTGTTTGCGCCGACATCATGATACACGCGTTGCGGTGAGTGTGGCCTTAATGCTGGATGGTCGTTCTATACCAGGCTTTACCGCCGGACACTGGCTTCTTCGCCGCACGAGTACGACGTGACAGGATTCGGCCCGATGCAATTTCAGTATATAAGATCTCTCTCCCCCGCTCCCACATCCCACACCCGCAATTGTCCCCCTTTCCCTTTCCCTGCCCATACCAGACGGCCATGACGCTTAGGTCGTGAGTCCCCCCGTCTACACCGCCCAGCTCACAACACGTCTCATACCTCTATCCCAGCCTCGTTTTCAAGTTTACGAAGATTGTAGGCGGTATCGGTCTGATGGCCTTGTCCGCTCCAGTCCTCGCCACCATGTTTCTCCCCGTTCTTGGATTCACCGTGGAAGGCGTTGCTGCAGGTACGTGCAGATTTCTCCTCTACCCTGCATACGCACGATATCTGACCCCCAGATATATTATTTAGGCAGTGTGGCTGCCGCCGCGCAGTCTGCGTTCTATGGCGCCTCGACATGCGGAGTCTTCTCTGTACTTCAGGCTGCTGGCGCGACAGCTGTTGCACCGGGATTTTTCGGTGTCGTAGCAGCCATTTCAGGTTTCTTACTCGGTGTAAAGTTGTTTCGGGCGTAGTTGTCGTTACAGGATCACACGTTGCGCACTCGCTGAACTGAGCATTCTTGAAGATAATTGTCGACCATTTCTCAGAATCTAGCTGTCGAAGGACTCGAAGCCAAGCCGAGAAATTTCTCGCGCGATTGTGTGCATCCCGCTGGCAGAAGGTACCATGTATGAAGCCAGCTCAAGTGCTCCGCCGATAGCTGCGGTAGGTGAAACGAAAGATATCCGGTTCTACCGCAGCAACATGGTTTCGATACGGCATCGTCTGACACGAATTCGGAGCAGTCCTTTTGGATCGATCCACACACGCCGAGTCTGCGTGCCGTGCGCCGAAGAAGCCTCTGTGGTCTCATGCTGGCCGCGTTGTAGGTCGCCAGACGCCGTCGTACTTGTCTCCCACCTACCACCATACGACGGGTCGCCACACTCTCGTATCGACTCTATCAGCTAGCTCAAGCATCATCTACATCATCATGGTCGTCCTGTGCCCTTGTGAGTCTTCGCACTTCCGAAAAGGCTACACAGCTAACGCACCCCGCCATGTCTCAAGCCAAAGACTCGCCAAGCGACCAAGGCGAGCCCCAAGAGGTCACGACTAGTTCTGACCACACTAAGAAATCAGGTATGCCCCACTGTATCCCGTTGGTTGAATGATCCATTGAAGGAACAATAGACACGAACGCGAAGGGGAAACAGCGGGATCCCTCCCCGCCCTCCGACGATGATTCCCCGGCAGGTATGCATGACATGACCCATCGCGACGTACGGCTCACCTCCTGATTGCTCGCCAGACCCTCCTCCGCCTTACACAAGAGACCCTCACGGCGTACCACCACACCCGACGTGCACTTGTCCCCGCGCAGAGGATCGCCCTGATCAGGCTGAACAGCCCGATGCCTTGGGCCCGGACAACAACGATGCGGAATCTTCGGAGGGATCTAGCGGGGCGAAAATAGCCAAAGTAGCCGCAGGCGTAGCCCTCGTCGGCGTGGCTGCCCCCGTGCTCGCGGTTGCCGGTGCCGCCATCGCGCTCCCCGCTATTGGGTTCGGTACGGGCGGCGTCATCGGAGGTACGCCCACATGATCCTGACCGCACTCGGACTCTTGATGCTTACGCAGGCTCATATGGCACTACAGGAAGCCTTGCCGCGACGATTCAGTCAGTGGTCTACGGAGGCACCACATGCGGCCTCTTCTCGATCTTCCAGTCAGTAGGCGCGACCATCGTAGCGCCTTCGATCGCGTCATCCGTGGTTGCAGCCACGTCTGCAGGGGCCGGAGGGCTCCTCGTGGCTTCTGCAGCCGGAGACGAGTCCGAGACTCAGAACAATGCCCCGACCAACGGAGGGGGAGCGGGCGCCGCTATGGATCCGGTCGACTGTCGGTGCGTCGCTTGCGTTTGTGACACGGATTGCAACTGCCAGTGTCGACGCCGCGGCGGAGAAAGAGAATGAGTAGTGGGCCGACCTATAACTTGATCATTTCATGACACGAATGGAAGCTCGTGGGCCGTGTGTGTACTTGTACTAGCTATCAACTTAGGTTGTCGAATGCATCGGGATTCATGCTGCCTTGTATGTTCAATCGAAATGCCAGATGCAGGTCACATTCTTCGTTCCGCTCTCCAAAGTCTTAGACCGTCCCAAAATGTTGTAGTCACGCTGTCTGTGAGCACTAAACTGTGCCGGTCTGCAAAAGCTCTTCGCGTATGGAAAGCAAAACATGTGCCACAATTTCCGGTTCAACTTCGAGTAACTTGTGGGGAAATCACGTTCTGAAAATGAGTCGGCCCAGGTTCGAACTGAGGACCTTCTGCGTGTTAGACAGATGCGATAACCAACTACGCCACCGACCCATAATCTACGTCGCCTTATATACTTTAAGATGGCAAAGATAAGTCCCACCGAGCTTGTCGGACCGCCCACGATTGAGCTTCATGATGGCTCTGAACAGTTCTAGTGCAGTTCGTGACATGCTATCGGTAGCTTACGGGCCCGAAGATGATGCAAACTTGGTCTTGGCCATGCTTTGCCATCGTAGCAGGCACCAGGCACGCCCAGCTGCGTCCGCGATCCTATGTCTGGGGTTGGGGGATTGAATTGACAAATTACCGGGCGACGTTTACATATATCACACAATGCTGCGAGCGCACAGCGAGTTGGGAAACCTCAGATTGGGATGTGGAAGGGAAAGGGCAGGAAAGGAGTCGAATAGAAGGGAGGTAATTGAGAGTTGCCTTGTATGGCGGGCCGGGTGTGCCTGGACGGATGGGCGGCGCGGGGGAGCGCGATGAGCACTGGCTTCAGCCCGGCTTGCTCATCGCTCTCACTCGTCCTCTCCTCCTCCCTCCTCCTCCGCCGCTCCTCGTTCTGGACGCCTTTCCGCCCGCCGGCCAGCTCAAGACGCAGCTCTTGGGGACTCAGCATGGCCATTGGAAAATGGATCTCGTTCGGAACAAGTCAAGCTCCCGCCACCCCCGTCCCTGTCGTCGTACCTCAGGTTCCCATCGTCTCCGCTGCGGATGCGAAGCTGTTTGGTCTCGAGAATGTACGTGACGGTCTGCTTTGGTTGAGAATTGCGCTGACAGTCTGTAGTTTGGCAATACTTGGTGAGTGTCCGTTCGTTTACCCCTCGCACTTGGCTCGCAATACCCCTCAAAACGGATCGTTCGTATGAGGTCGTCGAGGGAGCACTCCCTTCCTTTCGCCAATCGGTGGGGAGGACGTTTGAGATTCAGTCTCTCCACGACGCATCCGAGTTGAGCCCTATGAGTCTCTGGAATTCGCTATCCGCAGCTCAGAATGGTCGCCCTTGCCACATATCCCAACCTCCTCCACGCACCGGCACCTCGGTCTTACTGCCCGGTAGTCGCATCGTGAAGGGTCATTCGCCTGCGCTCGTCAATATTACCGGTCCATCTCCACATGCGTGGATCTCCCTCCAGGCGGATCCCGTATTCTCGCAAGGTCGCATGTCCGGATCCTGCCCCTCGTTTGCCTGCTCGTCCCGAACGTCCTACTCAATTATGTTCTCTCGCATGAGCGACCAATCTCCCGCCGTCTGCGCGGACGCGGGAACTCATTGACTTGGGGCCCAGCGGTGCTGCGTTCGCTGAAGTCACCCGTGGAGAGAGTTCCAAGCGCGACCCCGTTGACCCCTACGATCGCGCTTGGCAAATTCGTTGCTCACGCACCTGTCCCAACGCGCAGCGGCCCGTCGCTCTCACCGCCCCCAAATCGCATCGTCACGAGTCATCCGCCTGCGCTCTCCAGTCTTGTTACGGTACCATCCCCATCTCCATATTTCGCGCAACATCCTGGTATCTGGCTGGGGTGGCCAATAAGTCTCCGCGCGCTCTCTGGACGTTTTCAAGCGGGCGAGTGGAAGTCATATGCTTGGAGCGTCGACATGGCTGAGACTGGGGGCATCGGCGCTATCACCGAAAGCACGGGTCCCTGCTGCACCAGTGGCGAGCGAAGGCTGCCTATGGCCCACCCTATCGTCCAAGAACGTCACGCGTTGGGTCAAAGGCGTTGTATAGGGTCCTAGTTCTGATTTCGATTGCTCTAACCGTCCGTCTTCTGCACATATGCTGACCTGATTTCACCAGTTACGCCAACTCGGTCTTGCAAGCCCTGTACTTCTGCGGTCCATTTCGCGAACTTCTCCTTCAATATCCCGACCCCTCTGTTCCGGAGGTTCCTCCGCTCCCTACTGCCCCTCCTGCTCCTGTTCCTCCAACACCACAACCCCCGTCACGCAAGAAGCCCAACCGCCAGAATTCCATATCCGAACCGCCCCCACTGAAACCCAATGCTCCTCCCGTGATCCCGATCCCTCCTTCTCCCCCAACGTTGCTGTCTGCGCTCCGATCGCTCTTCCTGCACATAAGCCGAAACCCGGCCGACAAGGGCACAGTCGCGCCCCGCGCGTTCATCGACAAGCTCAAAGAGCTGAACGAGCTGTTCCGCAGCTCCATGCACCAAGACGCGCACGAGTTCCTCAACTACCTGCTGAATAGGGTTATGGAGGACATGGAGGAGGACGGGCGGAAGCTCGAGTCAGCTGCGAATGGAACGGGCAAATCTGGCGAGGACTGTGAGTACATGTTCCTGGCGACCGTCTTCTTCCTCTCACCATCATCCAAGTGTCAAACTCTTTCGCGACGCTCTCCACGCAGCCTGCGGCCTCCACGTCGACGACACAGGCCATGGCGTACCATTCGACCATCGTCCACCGACTATTCGAGGGCGTCCTCACGAGCGAGACGCGCTGTCTGACATGCGAGACCGTGTCGTCGCGCGACGAGTCGTTTATCGACCTCTCGATCGACATCGAGCAGAACTCGTCCGTGACTGCGTGTCTACGGCAATTCAGCGCGAGCGAGATGCTCTGTCAGAAGAACAAGTTCTTCTGCGACTCGTGTTGCGACCTGCAGGAGGCGGAGAAGAGGTATGCATGTGCATCCACGGGGCCTGAATGACCGCGCTGACACGCTGTCAGGATGAAGATCAAGAAGCTGCCAAATATCCTCGCGCTGCACCTGAAGCGCTTCAAGTACCAGGAGGACGTCGGGAAGTACATCAAGCTTGCGTACCGCGTCGCATTTCCCCTCGAGCTCCGGCTGTTCAACACCGTGGATGATGCCGAAGACCCCGACAGACTCTACGAACTGTTTGCCATAGTGGTGCATATCGGAACGTGCGTACTTCTCATCTTATCTCAGCCACCGCGTCGGGTTCTCATGCACGTTGACTAGCGGACCTCACCATGGACACTACGTGACCATTATCAAGGCGCGCGGTGCCTGGATGCTATTCGACGATGACACTGTCACTACGATTAAGGAGTCCGAGATTCCAAAGTACTTTGGCGACTCGAACAGCGGTTCTGCCTATGTGCTGTACTACCAGGCCGTCGACCTTGACCTTTCCTCTCTTGGCCTCAAGCCTCCTACCCCTCCGCCAGCATCGACGGTCGCGACAGACGTTGGGTCCGAGCCGGGTAAGACGGTCAGTCTCGCCACAGCCGATGGGATCGAAGTTCCTGCATCGCCCACGCCCGCCGTCCCTCCAGGACTCGTGGATGAGGTCGAGTACTCTGACAAGAGCGATTCGCCCGCACACGCCACGCCTGCCTCTGCTTCACCGCTCAATACCCCGAGGCCGCCATCAGTACCCTCTCCACCCAACATATCCGTGCAAATACCCTCCGCGAGCCCTCAGTCGCCCCTCCCCTCCTCGCCATCGCAACCACACCATAATCACACACTCGGCGGCTTCCTGCACACCATCCGGGCGACACCGTCGCTGCGGCTACGCAATGGCGGTAGCAACCCTGACAGGCGGAGCGGCGCTGACATGGCCGGCCCGCTCCCGTCTCCATCCATCTCGCGCCGACCACGCACGGGCGGGTCGACGACCTCGACCGCAGAGACCACGCATACCCACGAGACCATACCCTCTGTGCCGTCCTCGCCCGTCCCGTCCAAAGGCTACGCGTTCCCGAATGGCAATGCGACGCCGACAAAGGACAAGGAGCGCGGTGCCGAGAAGAAGCCGTGGTTCAGGAAGAAGAGCTCGCGCCAGGACATACTGCCCGCCCCGATGTCACCCATCATGCCGCGCCTGGGCAGGCGCGGGTCCGAGGCTGCTATCTCGGACACGTCCTCTCCGATAGGGTCGCCCGTCATTCCCTCCGCTTCAATGCCGTCTGACCCTCCATTATCGCCGGCGACGCACAAGAAGTCGTCGCCGGAGCTATCGTGGAGCATCAAGCGCGACAAGCGCGGCTCTGCACATGCGAAGCTCCCTCCTCGGCCGTCAACTGCGGGCGCGACGATGACGTCTTCGTCTTCAAGAGGATTCGGCTCGAGACCTTCCTCTAGCGTTGGTATGCCCCCGCCACTACCGCCCCTGCCTGGGTCGCCTACCTCTCCTGTAAACGGGTCCGATCAGGCTTCGCACGTCAAGGGCAAGGAACGTGAGATGGGTGAGACTAGCCATCCTCCACTGCCCACCCCTTCGCCCTCCGAGACCGGGACACCGCGCGAACGCAGACAGTCCACTCCAGCTCCTCCCCGGCTCTCCCAGTCCGAATCGCAATACTCGCACTCGAACGCACGGAACTCGCAGCACGGCCATGCGCATGCCGATAATTACCCGTTCGTGCCTACACCGCAGGGCGTCGTCGGTCTCGGCTTCTCGCCGTCATACGGGAGCGCGGGGAGCGGGAGCATCGCGGACACGCCGATGCCCCCAAGCCATAGCAGCAGCAGCTCGAGCTCGGCGACGGGGAACTGGAAACGCGCGACGAGGAAGCTGAGCTTCACGGCGCCCATGTTCGGGATTGGGAAGAAGGACAAGAGGGACAAGGACGCGCCGCCGTCGGCGTTCGGACGGTAGCGTCCCATCCTGCCTGCTGCATATATTACTTGTTACTGCCCCGGTGCTCTGGTATGTATAGAGTCTCGCTCGCGAAAAGTACTCCACAGTATAGCTTTTCTTGTGCATGCCCATGCTCGCGGACACATCATCCCCATCTCCTCCCATCCATCTGTGTTTCTGTGCCTTATGCTTGTTTCTGCTACTAGTATTTCTGCTGTTGCTCTTGCTATCTACATGTATGTGCGCGCGGCGCGTTACGCGGTTCCGGTATGGTATCCGTTATTGGTGTAGGTATACCGTACATCCTCCCACACTCGCTCAATCTCTCCCTCACCTCATCTCACACTTGATGTCTTTTTATCACCTTCGCCCTTCGCTGCACACTATCCACGGTCCATAGCCCATACCTACGCCCATATATTCCCCATCCTCGCGACGCCATACGCATACTTACTTATCTCTCCCTCTCCCGCACTTGCCATTCTTCGCAGCGCGATGTATATGTTACATAGTCCTCAATGCGTAATGTACTCATACTCGTACTATCCGGTTACATCCGCGAGCCCAACGCAAACAATTTGCTGGATGAGGGCTACGTAGGGTGCAGGGTGCAGAGCTGACAGCTATCTCTAAGTATCGGAGGATAGGTGGAAGACTGCGTAGAGCTGGACTCCACAGGCATCGCAGACCCTGCCGCGAGGCACTCCGGCTACTCGAACGATCGCGACGTGCGCCCACACAGCCGGGCCTCTCCGGGAGTCCATGCACTCCAGCATACTCCGCATGGTCCCTTCTGGGAAGGGCTCGCCGCCGACGAGGGCAGCGCATACGGCGACGGATGCGTCCGAGGAAGGCACGTTGTTGATAAACGGTTTGGAAGATGATGCGCATTGACAGCGCGAAGGGTTACGGGTGACCTGCGCGAGTCCTGCCTCGCACAGCTCACGACCAGTAGGTAACGTGCATGGGGTGTAGCCCAGAGTGAGGACGACAAAGTTCGCTCGCGCGAGGTGGTCGTGGAGGGCATACTTCAGGAAGTCGCCCAGCTGTGAAAGCGAGACGCCTCCCTCCGCAGCCGGGGAGGCGACGCTAAGATAGAGTGTGTTCCGCGTGTCGGGGCCCCATTGGACTTGGAAGTGGGGGAACAAGCCTCGCAGGAAGCCGCATTCTGACTTGACAGCACTGTGCCTCCAATCCGCGAATCGTGCATGCTCCGGATGGCACTTGAGTACCTCCACGTGAGGTATCGCAACGTCCGAGGTCTTGTAGAACAGCGTCAGGGCGGCGAGATGACGTGCAGATCGAACGGCGGGAGCGGCGAGGAGCGTGCCCACGAGGGCCGCCCCGCCGATCGCACGACAGCTCCGGAGGCTGCGCTCGGGGACCAGCGACAGCCATGCGTAGAGCAAGTTTCCCATGTATGGGAAGTATCGGGCACAGTGTATGACGGTGAGGTGCTTGACATGGCGCCGTAGGTGTGCGTATTGGAGGAGCGTGCGCGAGAGAGCGCTGGTGGATTTCCAGGAGCCGGTGTGGAGGAAGATGTGGGCATAGGCGACAGGCGTCGCTACATGGTACCAATGCCTACTGACGAGGGCTGCCCTGGCTGCGGTCCGGGCATCGAAGTGAGATGCCAGACTCTCAAGTGTGTCCTCATCAAGCAGATAACTCGAAGGTACAAAAAACTGAGCGGTCGGAGAAACAGTCCTCATTAATGTGTCTGTGACGACTGTACGGCATCAGAAGAGGTCCCAGTACTGCATACGGGATACTCACCTTGATCTAATTAAATTGGCAGGTTGACCTTGGGCTGTAGTATGGTGAGTGCGAAAGACGACGCGACACCCTCGGGGGCAGTTGTCGGAAGGACGGCATGCCGGGCGTAACGTGACGCGCCATGGTTCTCAGCTTCGCAGACTGGGAACCTAGGAAACTCTTAAAACTCTGAATGTGGTCAAACCGCGCCGAGAGGCTAGAAGGCTCTCACTTATTAACTCACACTAAAGTGCTATAACCACGAGGACTTGGCAAAGTGGACTGTCGGAAATACCCGAGGGGCGGTGTGAACAAGTAGTTCCAGTGGTATCGCATTGCATCAGTTGCATTGAAAGGACGGAAGAGAACGTGCGATGGTATGTCCCTTGGTGGCGAATTAGCTCGTATACAGTAACACTGAAGTCCGCGGTAGTAGTGTCGGCTCTACCATACCTGTCCATGTCTGTTGTCTGCCTTCCATCTCTCCCTCGCGCCTCCCCGCCCATCCACCTCGCCTCCTCACACGCTCGCACCCCCATGCAATCTCCGAGAAATCCGCATCACAACCACCACGCCCACGTCCATTATAGCATACCTCACATGATGATGCAATCCTTGTCCTTCGCGCCCTTCCCCGAGCCCGCGAGAGACAGGTCCCCACTCCCATTCTCGTTCCGGTGCAGCACGGACCCGGGCCCGCCGGGCGCGACGATCGCGGTATTCTGGGGACCCTTCAGCCGCTGTGCTGCCCGCTTGTCGCCCTGGTCCGCTGCGCGCTTGTACCACTGTATCGCTCTACTCATGGAGATGATGTCAGTATCCGTGAGCGCGACAAGAATAGCATGTCTGCTTCGGGATAAGTCGGACGGTGACGAGGACACGCGTACGCACTCTGTCATGTTCGGCTCCGTGCCGATCCCGACTTCGAGGAAGTAGCCTACGGCGTACATCGCCTTGACGAGCCCTCCCTCTGCCGCCTTCCGTGCCCAGAGATACGCTTCGGTATCCGACTGAGGCAGCACGCCTGGCGATCCAACGAGATACCACGCCGTGAGCGCAAAACACGCATCTCGGTGGTTCTGCTGCGCGGCGATGTTCTGGAGGGGATACGTCATGACACCAACACCGCGGTAATCGGCAGAGAACGCACATAGTAGTGTATTGAGAGCGCCGGGTCTTGTGGGCAGCCCATCTTGCCGTACTCGTAGCATTCACCTAACCGGTACGCGCTCGGTGCGTAGCCAAGCTCTGCGGCCTGGGCGAGGAGCTCTGCTGCGTACTCGTTGTCGACGAAGAGAACGTTGTCGATACCGCGCTCATGCAGGAGCGCAAGCTCGTGTAACGCGTGCGGGAACTCGGCCGTTGCGTGCTCTGCGGAGCGCTTCAGGTACTTGACGCCCTCCTGGAAACATACGGTCAGCGGGTCCATACGTGTTATTCATGGAACAATGGCGTTGCGATGTCATGGTCGTCCTGATATAGACACGCTGCGCTGTGGTTGGCAGCGGAACGGGGTGGAGCGCAGACGGAACCACGATCAATCGATACGCACCCTCGGACTCTTCGTAAGACCAAGCTCCCCGTTCAACTCCGCAATCCCAAGGCGATAGAGCGCACCAGGATGTCCCGCCGCCGCCGCCTTCTTGTAGAATTGAATGGCTTTGGCCGACTCTCGCCGGCAGCCCCAGCCGTTCTCGCAGCACGTTCCCGCACGATACGACGCATCGGGGTGACCGTGCTTGGCGGCGAGGACAAAGAGGGGGAATGCGCGATCGAAGTCCTGGCGATTCTTGTTCGTGCCGATGCCGTTCGCGTAGCAATCAGCGAGAAAGTACTGTGCGGGCATGTGTCCACGGTCTGCGAGCCGCTTCAGAAGGGCGGTGGCCTCGTGGATGAGATCTTCGCGCTTCGCCTTGGCCTTCTCGACCTCCATGACGTTTCCGGGGGTCTCCTCGGGAATAGGCATCGTTTTGGAGGCGTCGACCATGAAGACGGCGAACTCGAACTGCAAATCCGGGTCCTGCGTCTTCTTGGCATTCGCGCGGTAGAGCTCGAGGGTCCGCTCGTGTGAGAGAAGTGCAGCCTGGTTTCCCGGTCGGAGATGCGAATGGTCGAGGATGGGGGCGGGAGGTGGGGACGGGGCGCGGACAGACTGAGTGGCGACTGACCGGGCGGCGTATGGTTGGTCGTACTGCGACTGCGACTGGTAGAAGTCGTCGCCGTCGCCATCATAAGACGCATCATCGTACTGATTGTACTGTGACTGGGGGGCGGACTGTGGGTAATATTGGGACCCGCGAGGGTCGGGGGGTATAGGCCCTGGTGAGATGCGTCGTTGGTCGAAGTCGGGCGCAAAGTTGGCGGACTGTCGGGGCTGAGGCTGAGCATACATGTCGGCAGTGGGCGCGAAGAGATCAATTGCCCGAGGCCGACGTCGCAGACGATGAGGAGGCGGAGAAGGTCGATGAGGAAGAGGAGAGAGACGATGAAGTCGGTGAGAACGAGTACAAGTAGGGATTAGCGCCGGCATCCTCGTAGCCAAGTTGTTTAGCGCTGGGGACTTGTTCTCTCTCCGCCACTACTTATATGTACTTGTTCAGCATTGCTCCCTTCATTCCCGTAGAAGAGCTATTGATTCAATATCACAGCTCGGAGAGTTTGTCGTGCCCCACTTCCATCGGTAAGTCGTCGAGATAGTCAGCAGGGAGAGACATTACTCAATCTTTCGGAGACAGCAGTTGCCAGCTCCACGGCAGTACACTGATTAACCACTGGGCCCTCCGGTTCGGTTATATATGTAATGATCGGTTGGTAGGCATACTTGCATAGCCTCATTCCAATCACACTGCAAGGATACCTGGATCTTCCAGACACGATCCAGCCCGGTCGCTCATGAGGTGTCTCTCCGCTCTCGGCATGGACCATTCCATTGTCGTCGTATCTTGCTCGCCTTGTTCTTTCTTGCGCCTTCGGGTGGTGTAGCAACATTAATCTCACCGTTGCGGAGCCTTCCTACCGTCCTACCAGCAGAATGCCACGGCTGCGTACACTAACCAGTACGTGGACTCGGTGCTTGGTGTCCCACACGTGCTGAGTTCCATTGAGTCGCACACACTCGGATGGTGTCGACCTCTCTGGTTCCACTTGGTCTGCCTGACGAAATGGGCCTGCTCAACTGACGGTAGCCTGACACTCGAGATTCAAAATTGTTCGCCCCTTGCGAATGAGTGGCTGCTTCGCGGCTTGGGTCCTTGTTACCCGCGGCAGGTGTATCGTTGAAATGCCGTATGTGGTAATCGAATGAAGATCGGCAACGGGTGGATGACTCAGCGTCACTTGTGCTTCGATACAAGTAACGCAGACCGTATGCGTTTACGACGAGTACGTATCCTACACTGCACTGTACCCGTGTAAAATGGTTCTGATGACATGTAGTGCAGATGTTGAACATGCCATGCTCCATTTCAGCCGATGACGCCATACATATGCCTGTGTCATCCACATGAGTAGTACCGTCGTACAGTACTTTGGCCCCCAAATTCGAACAAGTCCCTCGATCGACCGTCGGCGTCGGAATATCCCGATAATTTTAAGGAATGCACTCGGCATTCCCTTTCTGGCGTCGCTGAATACGCCTCGTCAAACAGCTTGGCTTCTCCTTACCACGGTACGTGCTCCTCTTGGCTCATGGGAAGTATGTTCTCAATGTACATACATAGGTCTGGGGTTGAGGCCTACCGATGCCTTGCACAGCATCTCAAGAACGATGTCGCGATGCTTGCCTATCCGGAGAAAATAATCTGAAACGGATGTGGCGCAGAGCAATAATTAAGCCTTCGGTCTAGACTCCTGGGGCCCTCGGGATTGGTTGAGCCAAGTTGTGCCTCAACGCCTCCCGGCAGAGTCTGTCAAATCGATATCTCACCAAACCGTTCACTTTTATCCCTACACGGAATTCCTGCCCCGGAACACGGGATTCTCCATTACGGACGTGCACCGGGGGCCTGGCCAGGAACGATGTCGAGCGTGCAACGGGTTCGAATTATCCCGCTGGGTATGCAGACCGCTAAGTACCCAGCTATCGGACGCGCTCCATAGCGAAGTGCTCTAAGTCTTCGTCTTCCACATCTGCTGGAGAGCATCCACTGCCGTCTGTCGTTTACTCGCTTCCTTGCCTTGCCTCAAGATGCTCTCTGTCATGCGCCTTGCCGCTTTCGCGGTGCTCGTTCTTTCTTTCCTCTCCTCCGTCACCGACGTCTCCGTCGCCGCACGCATTGTTGGCCGCGGTACCCCCACGACAAATGCAGAGCGGCTCGCGCGGGGTCTTGGACCTGCCCGCCCTCGCAGGCTCTACTCGGGCACTCGCACCAGTAAGCATCTCACTCTGAGTGTCCCATCCTCCTCATCTGACATTGCTCGCCCTCTGAAGACGCTGCACGCGCGGTTCCCTCTGGTTCCGCCGGTACAACGTGGGCAATTCCAGTTTTCCTACAAGGGGTAACCGCTGAGATGTGTATCATCTTCTAGGTTGAGGGGCGTCATCAAGTTCGTCAAGAGCGATGGATCCGTCTTCGGGTATATGGGCGCGAACGGGTATTCATCCGGCATCAACGGTGCCGATACCTATTCCTACACCATCCCCACCCCTGCAACTGCGGTCGTCGGGTTCACTGATGTGGTACGTCGTTATTTGCATTCTCCGCACGTTCTATCTCTTTTGCGTCCCGTGCGTGTATTTTCATACTGACGAAGGAAACTTGCAGACCAACACGGCGTATCGTCTGGCAGCGTTTGCCTCGAGTGATAAACACCTCGGACCCGGGTGAGTTCCATCTCAGTTTCATTATCTCGCCATGTAACTGACCGCGGGCCCATCGTCTCAGCTACGGCACAGTTGTCTACCTGGAAAGTATTGTGTCTGGCGCAAGTGAGTTATATTCCGCCCAATGCTCCTGCGTGTTGTTCATGTCACGTTTCCACAGCTCCTGCGGGAAGCGGACCTGTCTCATCGGAGGGTATTGGTTATTTCGGCGGTGTCGGCGAGACCACAATCGTAAGTGTTCCCCTCCTCTGCTGCTGAGTTCCTGTTCTGACCATTGTGACCAGTTCAGCGTCGATCCGAACACTGGCAAGGTCACTATACAATGGGTGAACAGTGACGGCTGTACGTCCCCGCTATCTCCTCTGTGCACTTTTCCTGCTGGTGCTGATCCATTACTCTTATATAGCTGTCGTCAACCCTTCGATCTACGTCAGCGGATCCACGATTTTCCTGACGGGCGACTTGGCCGCCGTTACCTCGAACACGGACAGCTACACGCTTGTGGTGTGTTATCCTTTTACCCTCCTCGCGTCGTTTCCTCGTGGCTCATGAAGGATTTTTATAGGATATGTACTATGACACAGTCACTACTACTGTTCTCTGATCTTCGTGGTACCGGCCTCACAACCTTAGCTGAATTAGCGTTTATAAGTCGGCGATCGCGAAGGCAACAGACTTCAACGTATTCATATAGAGCTAGATGAGTTATGAGATTATACTTAGATGTTTGTGCGGACTTTGTTTCCTGAGTAATCTATAGCTTCTATTTTTCTAACGTCCGATATCCGTGGCATAACGCGTTGATTTTTTGAAGCTTGGAGTCTCCGAACAAAGACGGCAATTCAAGCGCCCAACTTGAACGGCTTGGACCTTACGCACATGGCCTCTACTCGCCACACGATCTGTCAAATCGGTATCTTCCCCCTCAGGTTTTCACCTCGACTCCACTAAAGTGTTCTGCATTACATGGCCCCTGGATTACAAGAAAGGAGTCCCATGTACGACGGGTGCTGGGGATATGGAGACAGCTGAATACTCGAAGTGCGTACCATAGTTGCAGAGTGCTCTTCGCCCTTCTTCGCCTTCCCCGTTTCTAGAGAGCATCTACCTCTATCTTTCATTCATTTCGCTTTCAATCCTCGAGATGCTCGCTGTCATGCGTCTTGTCGCCCTCGCGGTGCTCGTGTTGTCTTTCCTCTCCGTCGTCACCGAGGTCTCCGTCTCAGCCTTGTTGGCCGGGCCACTAATGCAGAGCGGCTCGCACGCGGTCTCGGGCCTGCCAGCCCTCGAAGGCTTTACCAAGGCACTCGCACCAGTAAGTCGTCCATGCACGCTCAATCCCCAATCTCATCAGGCGATGGTGTCGACCCGCGAAGATGCCGCTCGCGCGGTCCCCTCAGGTTCTCCCGGCACAGGGTGCGTACTAGCCACGGTTTCTATAGACGGCCATTGCTGATATTTCTTGCACGATATAGCCACGGCGTGATCAAGCTTGTCGCTTCTGACAGTAGCCACGGATACTTGACTAGCAGTGGTATCACGGTTGACCTAGCCAGTGCCGATACGTACTCCTACAACATCCCGAGCTCATCGGACGCACTCGTTGGGTTCACTGATGTGGTAAGTCTATGTCATCATTCTTTTCGGAGTCCCTTTTTTTCTCCGCATCCGGATAGGTCACGGCTGCGCTACATTCACATTCTGACCATAATTTTATATGTACAGACCAATACGCTCTATCGTTTGGCAGCGTTCGCCTCGACCAAGGTCCATCTCGGAACTGGGTGCGTTCCAGCTTGGTGCCACAATTTGCGCATCTAGCTGATTTTGTCGTCTCAGACACGGCACTGCTGCTTATCTCGAAAACTTTGTGTCAGTCTCAAGTGTGTTGTTCCCATTTACTATCCCTCCTGCATCGTCTAACCACTCCATAGCTCCTGCGGGTAGCAAACCCGTCTCGGCTGAAGGATACGGCTTCGTCGGCGGATATGGCGAGACTACCATCGTACGTCTGGATCCGTATGCTCTTCTGTTGCGTTCTTAAGCTTCACCGATCATTCGCAGTTCAGCGTCGATTCTACCACGGGCAAAATCACCGTGCAGTGGGTGAACAGTGATGGCTGTACGTCCCTCCTCTGTTGATCATTCTGTCGGTGCTGATTGGATGTCCTCACGTAGCCGTAGTCTATCCGTCGATCTACCGGAGTGGATCCACGCTCCTTCTGACGTGCGCCTTGGCCGCCTACACCTCGAGCACAACTTCCTGGACGCCTGTGGTATGTTACTACTTCCTCTTCGCGTCAATGAATGTCCTTGTTGCTCACTCCAAAAATCATAGACTCTCTACTTCAGCACTGTCGCCTCCTGATTTTAGTGGTGACATAGACATAGCCTACTACTCGTAGGTGGTCGATTAGTTCGACCGCCATGGACATACATATGTGCCCCATGCCAGTGCGGGTACTAACGGACTACTAGTACCGGTGTTTCAACCCTTACTATACCAACACATACGTTACTCAATGAATGTCTTTCCTTCGCGCTTGTAGTCAAATTTTGCGACTACAAAGTTTGTGCCGAGGTGTGAAGGTAAGTGCCCAAGTCCGGGGTTCCGATAAATACGAAAGTTTCAAGCGCCCGACGCTCCTTGTCTTTGAACCGTGACTTCGACCACAGGGCGACGACTGGCCAACGCTATACCGTCTTGAAGGCTCATCGATAATGAATCTCAAACATATGGCTTGACCCAATATTCTCCTACTTCAAGTCTGGATCTGTGCACAAACTCTTGCGTTGTACTCGGGCGCCACCCTCCTGTTGGCAGCTTGACATCTGGAATGGGGGTCGATCACTTCGTGGCACTGCCTGAACGGTCTACATGCTTATTGAAGTTGTGCGCAATTCTCGGGGATCGGGAGCGTATTGTTTCAACGAACTGTGCCTCGACGCTTCTCTGTTCCTGCGGTAACTCTCGGTCATGCCTTGTATATCGGCGATTGCTTCGACCACAGCTCGGAACCCAGAGCCCAAAAGCAGTGGAGTTTCCATTCATCGCGTAGGAACTAGCAGTGACATGCACCGCTCAGGTACGAGCTCCGAAAAACGTGGCGAGCAAGCTGGAAGTCCAAAACGTCGAGTGGACTGCAAGATCAAGGTCCGTACTGCCGTCTCGCTGGACAGCGTCGAAGGAATGAAAAATGACAATCCCGCTATGTTCAGTTGGTATGTCGCGACATGTGCCTCCTTCGACTTACCGTCTGCTAGTTAGCGTTGATATATCATCACAATCTAGACCCCCCGACGGCGGAGACGCGCATATGTGTATTTGTGGCGGCATGAGCGTCCGCCGATCATCGTACACCGTTTGCCTCGATTGGTTGATAAATCCTTAGCCTGACTGGATGACAGCGGATTGACTCCGCAGCGTGCCTCACAGGTACCTCCGCTGTCCGGGCAATAGAGCGTTCACTCAGCGCCCAAAGCATAGGGTCTATCCACGGACCACAACGCTAGCGGTATCTTTGTCAACACGACCTTCCCCTCGTCGACCTCTCAGTCATACGGGCTTGGTCTCTGTAAAGATCTTAGCAAGATGCTCTCCGCCATGCGCACGTTTTCCTTTGCGTTCCTCTTCCTGTCGTTACTGGCTCTGGTCTCCGCGGCGTCGCCAACTCGCCGTCGAGAGACGAACGCTCAGCGGCTCGCGCGGGGCTTGACACCTTCGCGTCCGAAGCGTCTCTACGATGTATCCAGGACTAGTAAGTCTTTACGGTTCTGTGGGGATCTTTCGTGCTGATATGTTGTCTAGATGTCGCGCGCGCTGCTCCTTCCAGTGTCCCGGGCACTGTGTGAGTCCGAGATATAACGTGGTACTTCTCATTCGTATCATCACTCAAGCTGTCTGAATTGCAGCGACACGGGTGTCATCAAGATCTACTCCGCTGGAACTAGCATACTGTTGGGCTACGTGGGCAAGTTTGGATTTGCGTCGGCTCGTGGAGACGCATGGCACTACGTGTACACCGTCCCCGATTCGCCCGACGATCTTGTGAATATTCCGGACACGGTGAGTGGATATGCGATCACGGTACCTTGTCATTCTCGCTGATCTTAGACACACAGACTGGCTATTACTGGGTCGGACCTGTCTCATACGGAGGCAATACAATTCTTACGCAAGGCCCTTCTGTGACTTTGTCTGCTGGGTAGGTCACGGTATCGACGGGACGTCACTTGTGTGTAGCTGGGAACTGAGGTGTTTCCGCGCAGACACGCTACGGCTGTGGTCATAGCGAACAACCAGGGTGGTGCAAGTAAGGACCCACTCGCGCAGATCATACTGCCATCGTTAACAAGCATGGCTTCTCCATCTAGCGGCCATTGGGGCGACCGAGGGTGCTTATACCGCCGCTTATAGTGTCGGTTCTTGCTACGCCCAGAACACGGTCGTGAGTCCGCACTCTGCGTAATGCTCTCATGGCACTGACTAACCGAATTAAATCTGAAGTGGCGGGTAGACGAGAGTACACTCCAGATGTTCCCAAATTGGGTCAACACCGATGGAAGTGAGTTCTCATCTATCCTCTTGACGGAGAACGTGCTCTGACCGCTGCTCAACTCGACAAGTTGTCTCGACTCAGTACATACTGACCACGCCCTCGAACGACGAGATGATCTACCTCACCGGAGACGCCGCAGCATTCCAGGCCGCCAACGCTGGGGAGGTCCTTGTGGTACGTATGCCATCTCACGAGCGAGCTCGACGCGTGATGAGCGGGGATGCTGACGTATACGCCTGCAGGATCTCTACTTCGAGCTAGACAGCTCTTCGACGACGTATTGACACGATGCACATTTAGCAGAGTGACCTCGTCACAACTGCATGGAAGTAGTGACCCATGTTCCCTGACTAGAAATTTACCCTCTCATGAGACAGTATTGCTCAGATTACTACATCAGAAGAAATTGCCAGTGCACTCGCAGCGCTCTGGCTCGAATCCAAGGTGTCACGCGTTGAACTGTTGTCCCTTGGCTATCAGCTTGAGCTCCATTTCCTATACTATCAAGAGACATCATAATCCCCCCCGGTCATCGATCCTGCTTTCATGGATTTTGTGCTTGAGCATACCATACGGTCTAATGAGTGAATGCGACGGAATCTATATTACCCAGAAAGTTACAAAACACACACAGAAGGTCCTCAGTTCGAACCTGGGCCGACTCATTTTCTTTGATTGTTCTTTTTGGGCCCAAGTCTTGACGCTTTCCTTACCTTGGTTTTTGAGTTGAATTTTCCCTACTCTTACTCGCGGCTCTGCAGCAGTCAATATAGTCCAGACATAGACTATGTAACGCTACGTAGGTTCGCTTGTTTAATCTCGCGGATGTGCGCCTATTTACCCCGCATTTCGGGTGCAAGATCCGGATGCGAGCTCACATGAACAAGAACGACCTCCTCCTCCTCCTCCTCCCTTCTTCGTTCCGCTACACCCACCGCGGCCTACTCAGCTCGAAACTTGTCGCACTCTGTTGTTTGGAACTTACTATAGTGACGCTTGGTTCACAGTCCGCGTCAACATCATGCTGCCGACTAGGCCTTCCATCGCGAGCCGTTCATTACCCCGCATCAGCAAGGTCGCGCGGACCACTCGTCCAGCTCTCATTACCGAACTTCACAGTCGTGTCGTTTCTCCTCGAGATAGCCATCGAAGAGTTGTTTCTTCTGCTCAGGTCGCGAACCTTGCCTTCTCGCAGTCGAGAGGTTTCGCGTCTGCTGCCGGTGAGTGCACACCTTTGGCGTATGTTCCTTTCCCAACTCCTCATCTTGACCTCAGACACTTCATTCACCGCCTTGTCACATTCAACGCACAAGCCACTGTTTGACAAGATCCTCATAGCGAACAGGTGAGACCCGTTCTCGCTCTGTTCCGCTCCTCGAGGTCGTTCAAACGGAGAGTAGAGGCGAGATCGCATGTCGCGTCATCCGGACGGCGAGAAAGCTTGGGGTCAAGACGGTTGCGGTGTATAGTGAAGTAGACGCGGATGCGTTGCACGTTCAACTGGTACGTCCTCCTATACTTGGTGCAATGGCGCAGGCTAACGTGTTTGCTCTTCAGGCAGACGAGGCATACTGTATAGGGCCCGCACCTTCTGCAGAGAGCTATGTGAGTCCTCTTTCGCATATCGCTTGTTGCGCTACAGCACTCACATAAATTCATAGCTCTGTATAGACAAGATCATTGAGGTATGCCACCGGAGCGGAGCCCAGGTGAGTCGACATGTTCACGTACTACGAACGCTCTCCCAATGTGAACACCAGGCAGTACACCCCGGATATGGCTTTCTCAGCGAGAACGCGACCTTCGCCGAACGCCTTGCGCAAGAACGCATCACGTTCATTGGTCCGCCGGCGAGCGCGATCGTGAGCATGGGCTCAAAGAGGTTCGTTCCTGTACGCTACGTGCTTACCACGCATGCGCTGACAGGCAACATAGCGAGTCGAAAAACATCATGTCAGGTTCGTACGCGCTTGCGCGTCCCTCAGTTATTGTGCTGACAAGTCATTTATACAGCCGCGGGCGTGCCAGTTGTTCCGGGGTATCATGGCACGAACCAAGATCCCGACTTCCTCCAGCAAGAAGCGTCGCGCATTGGTGGGTCTCCTCGCATCCCACTAGCGAGCTTTTGCTCACCGCCCTATCTTAGGTTATCCCGTCTTGATCAAAGCGGTTCACGGCGGTGGAGGGAAGGGTATGCGCACCGTGCACTCCGGATCCGAGTTCAAAGACGCGCTCGAGTCCGCGAAGCGCGAGGCAGTCAAGTCTTTCAGCAACGGCGATGTGCTGGTGGAGAAGTACATCGAGCGACCCCGGCACGTCGAGGTGCAGGTGTTCGCTGACGAGCTGGGAGGATGCGTGAGCTTGTGGGAGCGTGATTGCTCTGTGCAGCGGCGGAATCAGAAGATCATTGAGGAGGTGCGCAACTTTGCTGTCCGTCGGTTGTAGCGCTGACGCCACTGGCGTGCTCATAGGCTCCGGCACCTGGCCTCTCACCAGAGCTGAGAGCGGATTTGAGCGCGAAGGCGGTTGCTGCTGCGAAGGCTGTTAACTATGTCGGGGCTGGTACTGTGGAATTCATCTTCGACAACGACACTGAGAAGTTCTACTTTATGGAGATGTACGAGCATCCCCCATGACCACGCTTGCACGGCTGACCTCTATCGCTAGGAACACGCGACTGCAGGTTGAGCATCCAGTGACGGAAATGATCACCGGACTTGATTTGGTCGAGTGGCAACTGGAGGTAAGTCTACGCGTCCTCTCCTCATGCCTTTGCTGACGACAGTACCTCCGCAGGTCGCAGCAGGCAACCCTCTCCCTCTTGAACAGAGCGCAATTCCGCTTGTCGGGCACGCTTTCGAGGCCCGTATATACGCCGAGAATCCTCGCAACAACTTCCTCCCAGACTCCGGGCAGCTGGTCTACCTCTCGACGCCCGAGCCGACGCACATCTTCGCCCCTCCACTCGACGCGCACCGTCTCGAGTCGAGCTCCGAGTCTGAGTTCACGCCCGTCGTGAACACCTCTGCGGCACTCGCGCCGGCGCTCCGCCTTGAGCAAGGTTTCGAGCAGGGGGCGCAGATTGGCGTGTTCTACGACCCGATGATTGCCAAGCTCGTTGTGCATGGACGCGATCGGACGGAGGCGTTGCGGAAGTTACGGACCGCACTGGAGGAGTACAGGGTCGTCGGTGTCTCGACGAACGTAGAGTTTCTGCGCACGCTCGCGGGCAACCATGCCTTCATTGCTGGCGAGGTCGAGACGGGATTTATTCCGGTACGTAAGCGTCACGCTCTATCTTGCATCTATCCCTGATTAATTGCCCTCAGAAACACTTCGATGAGCTGTTCCCGCCCATCCCAGAGCCGTCCCACCAGGCTCTCGCGCAAGCGGCCCTCTTTGTCGTGCTCAGAGACCACCCTGCGCCGACATCGCCCTCGCCATGGAGCACCCTGACCTCGCGCCGCTTCGGCGGCGACGTCTACGAGCGCATCATAACCCTTCAATCAGAGGACACTGAAGCCGCCTCGGCAACAGTGCACGTCCACTCGCTCGCCAACGGCCTCTTTGATATCACGACACGCACCGGGTCCTCGGAGCACACCTTCAAGTCCGTCTCCGCGCACCTCGCCTCTCCCACCTTGCTCAACGCAACGCTCGAGGACGCCCTCGTGCGCACGACGATCGTCTCGCAGCGCCCACCGGCGGGCGTGCCCGCGTCGACCTCGCACAACACGATGGAGCGCCTGCACGTCTTCCATGGGGCGCGGAAGACGACGCTCGTGGTGCCGTCCCCGGCGTGGCTGCTCTCGCTTGGGGGCGACGTGCTCGGAGCGGCGAAGGGTGCGCTGCGTGCGCCGATGCCCAGCGTCGTCGTCGAGGTGCGCGTGCGCGAGGGCGAGCGTGTCGAGGTCGGGCAGCCGGTCGTCGTGCTTGAGAGCATGAAGACGGAGACGGTGCTGAGGGCGCCGGTGGCGGGTGTTGTGAAGGCGGTGGCATGTAGCAAGGGCGAGATGGTCGAGGAGGGGAGGGAGCTGGTCGATGTTGAGGAGGATGCTGCTTGAATTGCGAGTACAATCGGGACTGTTTGAATTGGGGATGGCTCTTGGACTGGGAACTTTTTGAAACGGAAATGGAAGATCGAACAATGTATATGCATGTACGAGTAGATACTCTGCTTGGAACGTCTTTTCGTCCGAGAGCTCTGCAACACAGGAGATATATATACCAACTAATGTCGCTGAAACGTAGTCAGCTCAACTTCGGACTGCTTCAATATGTGCAATTATCAACCAGCCGCTCAAGAGATGACATGGGAACAATCATACGCACCTTGGACCCGTCAACCAATCCCTTCCCATAGTTTGCTCGAACGGACTTCGCAATATACCACACATCCCACAGTGCGCCGACGATGTCCCAGGGCTCCTTGAATGCGATCCCGGCAGCGAGCAATCCAGATGCGAAACAGCAGTCGACGAACGTCGAGCTTGTCACGAAGGTAAGGATTCGTCTCGGCGTGCCGTGAGTGAGGCGTCGGCATGCACAACTGCAACGGCGGTCACAAGTGCACTGCCCGCAGTTGCACTTCACGCGGCGCCGCCATAGCTCTGGATTCGGATCGCCATCGCGGGCGAATATCTTGTATAACGTCCATAGGCCGTATGGCAGGAAGAAAGCGGACGCTAGCAGGCGGAATGGGGATGGCGGCGGAGGCGGCTTGGCTCGCCACGACTGCCAGACGGCCACTACCCCTTGAGTCCTCGCTTGATCGATCATGGCTTGTATACGAGAGAGGAGAGTGACTGTTTAGGGGAAGAAGTCAAACTCTCCGGCCCATCAGGTGACGATGCAACGACAAACGCACCTTTCTTTTCCTCCCTCTTGAATCCGATCGCGGGCAAGACAACAGTCTTGCCCAGCTCTACCGCGCTCTTGACTGCATGGGCAAACTTAGCCTTGGACGACCAGAGGTTTGTGACCAAGGATATAGAGCGAGAAACGATTGAAGGGCGAGGATGAGCGAGTTGCTCGCCGCATGTGCAGCGAGGACCAGTAAAGGACGTGGTCATCGTGCGGAGAGAGTATCTGGGGTTGAGGCCTTGAGGACACCGGGCAAACTCTTGTAGAACGGCTCCAGTGGTACGTACGCGGCCTCGTTGCGACCGCGCGTTCGTGTCGAACTGAACTTCTATCGGGTGCGGAGGGGGTGCTCTATCTCATCTGCCATATCGACTCGGACATACTGTATAAGTCATGAGATCTGTATGAATACAGGAACAACACTATGGCGACCAGTCAGTGTCAGGCAGCGAAGTTGAAGAGCAGGCGTTGTGGTAAGGATATACTAGCCGTGGGACTCCAGGTGATGCATCCGGCGCCTGATATGTACAGTTCCTACGTGGCAGTGCTGGCCTTCAACCACTCCGCGACCTCTGGCCGTTCCGTCGCATCACGTTCGGCTGAACAACTACCCCCATTCGGTCAGTATGCGTTGATTTTTAGTGTAATACATATCTCACACTGGGGTGTTCTATCCTGCCAGTGAACCTCATGTTAACCGAACTCACGTGGTGGTCACGGCCTTTGGCTTCCGCTACAGCAGCTCTATCGGCGGTCAAGGCAGAGCTAATCAAACATGTTACTGCCAGATATACCATTCCTCTACTCCTCGATGAAATCATCGTGGAGATCGTCTCGCATCTCGAGCCTCCCGCGGCAGCTAGGGCTGCCCTTGTCTGCACGCACTGGTGTCCCCACGCCATGCGCGTCGCATACGCCCACATTATCCTACATTCGGACACCCGCACCTCAGTTCTACTCGCACGAACCCTTAACCAGTACAAATCAAGACATCTCATAAAACACGTTCGGCATCTCACCGTCATACACTGCTTCCCCTATGACTATAACGCATTCGTGTCCATGTTCGACTGGCTGGCCTATGTTTCCCCAGGCTCTCTACGAACCTTCAGAGCCGTTGGTGAAATTTCGATTGCGAACCTGTTTAGCCACTGCTTGGCCGAGCTCCACTGTCCTGATGTCCAGATTCTACGTGAATCGCACATCGATCACGGGTCGCGATCCCACCTGCATTCAAACCGTGATTTCGCCGAAACGTCATCGACTGAATTCTTACCGTCATTCATCAAGCGGGCGTGGAGTACCATACGCCCTATCGACATCGATCTCACATTCCTATGCCTCGCTGGCCAACCGGCTACTCGTTTGGACCAGCTGAGGGTTCTCATCTCTCTCCTCACCAACGACCCATCTCGCGGCTGCTCCGTATGGGTGGCTTTAGGACGCCAGCTTATTTCCAACCCCTGGCCTAACGCACTCCAGCTCTTCCTAGCCTCCCGAGTGTCGACAAATTGCCTCTGTAACACGCGAGAACGCCCGTTGGTTCAGGTGGGAACTGGGCCCGATCCCGAGGGAGTCGTGCAGGCTGCTGCGTTTTTGAGAGCCGACGGCTCACTCCCAACGTCCACCATAGATGCACTGCTTAGCCGCATGTGCAATCTCGCCCACTTTCCTGCATGGGTCAATGTGCGCATCTTCTATTTCGAGCGAGTAGACTCGGAGGAGGCTCCCGGGTGCAAGGAATGTGGGGTCGTCGAGGGAGCGATTGTATGTTGGAACCCTAGCGCGTAGATTGCACTGTCATCCGAGATAGGTGTCGAGATTCGGAGATTCGCGCTCGTTGTTTGTTCACTCATCATTTCTTCTATATCACTCATGCATTCTATGCTGGTGATGTAGGGCAAGGCAGTATGGGATTGGTGCATCAAGACGCGAAATGGGCGCGGCATACGAGTCTCAAGGTGGGTCGGCGTCACGCGAGGTTGTCCATGCCAGGTTCCCTAGGTCCTATTGTAGACTGTCAATGTCGTCTGCGTTTGGTGCAGCCGCGGTCCTGTACATCCCAGGACGCACTCACCCGCAGACGCTTCGGCTGCACCTTGGCCCCTCTGCGCGACACACCGTTTATGAAGCAGAGATTGTCGCGACGATCCTCGGCGTGGAGCTCCTGCGGCGCGCGATCACCAACACCCGGCGCGCCTCGATTGCGCTCGACAACATGGCTGCTATTCAAGCCGCGTCACTGCGCACCTCCGGCGCGGGCAGATACCTTACTGACCTTTTCCATGCAGCTGTTCGTACACTCAAGGAGCAGCACCCCGGTCTCAAACTCACGCTGCGTTGGGTTCCGGGCCACAGCAACATACCGGGCAACGAGGCAGCAGACGCAGCAGCGAAGGAGGCTGCGCGTGGTCGCTCTTCCCCCTCTCGGCAGCTTCCCAAGGTGCTCCGCAAGACGCTCCCACAAAGCGCTACTAGGGCTCGCCATGGCTTCAAGGTCGAGCTCGACAGGGTCGCGGCGGACCAGTGGCGCACATCTCGACGAGGGCTCCGTCTCGCCGAGGTCGACAAGTCGCTCCCCTCGAAGAAATATAGCACACTGGTGGCAGCGCTGCCGCGACGACATGCGAACCTCCTCATTCAGCTGCGCACTAACCACATTCCACTACAGACCTACCTAGCACGCATTGGGAAAGCTGCCACCACCACATGTCCCACCTGTGAAGAAGCCCCGGAGACCGTCGCGCATTATCTCCTCACCTGCCCCACATACGTGTTACACCGCGCAGTCCATTTCCGCCCGCTAGGTTTCTCCGGCCGCAACCTCGCCACCCTCCTCAACTCCAAGGACGCCGTCCGCCCGCTCTTCAACTACATCAATGCAACTGGACGCTTTCGCACAGTGTTTGGCGATCTCGCGGCACCCAACCTGGCAGAGGAGGACGTCGACTACGACTGACTAAGTCCCACTCCCTCATAGCTCCTCACGTTCGCTGACGTGTCTTTCTCTACAGCATCTACGTACATGACAGTGCACCCAGGTCCATCGCTCCTCTCCTCACATCCCTCCTCTCTCCCCTCCTAATACCCCTCCTCCCGTTCTTCTCACTTGCGCGATACCAGTCTTTACTTCGGCGGCGTCGCTCTGTAATCCGCGTTGGGACCAGGGGAGTTCCGACCGCGCTGTTTTGGGACTCTGTCCCAAGGTGTCTGCCCAGCGCGCGTACCCCAGCCCTGCAGAAAGAGGTGCACTTGTTGCGGTCCCACAGCGCAATCGCTGGTTAGAGCGCAGGTGCTGGTTTAGAACCTGGATCCCTGCCGCATGTGCGCGGCCGTGCGCGTTGGGGCGACGTCGCCCGCCCGTCCCCTTTCTCCCTCCCTATGTCATCTCTTGTACTACTAATCATTCCTCTAGACTACCACCAGGCTACTAGCGCGGCATCGCTGCCCACCCACCTACACCCCCACCCCCCTACATTACGACCCGGGATACTTCACGCGCGTTCCTCCAGTAGACACTCGGTAGATTGTTGCCTACCATAGGGCTCGGCCCTCGAGGGCAATAAACGTGGATTCCAAAAAAAAAAAAAAAATGTCGTCTGCGTGTCGAGAATTATCGCACGCTTGTGGGCATCGAATCTAGCCCGGTATTTATTGCTCACGGTATGTCATTGTCTCACGCCATCGTTTGCTCCCCTTGAAGTCACAACCTATTCCTCAACCAACCTCAGCAACACTTCGACGACTGACAATATTCGCGTACTGGCTACGGAGCTTTCGCGACATATGTCATTGCGGAAGACACTGATATTGCCCTCTATGGGGCGTCCGCAGCAGGCTGCGGGCATACCCGCGTATCAAGGCTTCGTGGACGCCTGCAACCACGTTTTCTATGGCGGCGAGCCCGCGAGAGAGCTTCTCGGCGCAATCGAGGGTATACAGAGGCTATTTCTGACACTGGTTTCGCTGTGGGCGAGTGGTCCATCGCTGATGCTGCCGCGGCCCCGTTCCTCGTGAGGATGCGGATGATGCTGAAGAACGAGATTGGGAAGTGCCTGTATGGTGAGGGAAAAGCGACTTTGGAAGTCCTGCGCAGTCAGCGGTTCGCCCGTATTGCGAAGTATCTCGAAGACATCAAGAGTAGGCCAAGCTTCGCCTTGACTTGGGACGAGGTAAGTCACTTAGAGCACGCGCACTCCGGGGGCATTGCTTACCGTCTTGCATTGCAATCTCGGAAGGTTCCATTTGACGGTTGAAAGGACTATTCGCCGGTTTCAATGCGTTTATGAGGCAACGTTAGATTGGATATGACTTGAGGCACAGTACTGGTTTCAATCATGTTATTGCTGTATAATACCGCTGGCAGATCGAAGAGGAACTCGGTGATCGACCAAAAATGCTCCGAACAGTAACAATTATGTGTACAGAATAGACACTTCGTCTCTGGCATGCCATTGACCTCCGAGTTCTTGTCAGGGTACCATCAGCGCAACCACGAGCAGATCAACTCACCTACAAGCCTGCTGAACCATCGACTGCTGTCCTCAGAGCTCTCCGTCGGAGGCGTCTCCTCCTCCGCTTGTCTTCTCCGCCTCTGGTTACGTGGCTGCCAAACTTTAACCCGCATCCTCTGTTGTATTCGCCTGATTCTCTGTCTTCTTCGACGCTCTCGCCGCACCCTGCGTTGAGCACGTCGGCTTCGACGTCTCCCGCGATGTCGCCGTCGTCGTTCCCGATTCGCTCTGTGTCCGCGCCGAAGTCTTCCGGTCTCCCGGTTCCTCTGCTCGCTCCGACGGCGAATGCGAGGGTGCTTGCGTGGATCTCGTTGGGATTTGGTTGGTCTGCTCCTCTGACGTCTTTTGTGCCTCGGAACTTGCCAGTCGTTGTGACAACCTTCTGGATCATATTGCTCTCCCTCCGAGTAGCACGGGCGGCCGCCGGAAAACCAAGTTGCTATTGACGGAGGAGCCACCAGTCCATACCTGCTTATTGACGTCTGTACGGGTAGTATACGGGTAGTCAGCTAAGGATGGCCGGACTGATGAATGCGTGTCATGTCATCCCAGCTCACTTTGTTCGGCGAACTTCAGGCGTACCCTGTCGGCCCGAACTAGCGCTGGAAAGCACCCGAGGACCTGTTGGCACCACCACCAGTGGCGAAGTGGCTTACGGTCCTTGATGCGTATCACTACACCTGCCTGGGTGCTTGCAAGTATGTCGTCCGCGATGCGCCCTACGTGACTCAAGATGGCAACAAACCGTTCCCGTGTGAGACTCCAGACTGGGACGGGGGAGTTCGAATGCAAATCTGGCGCCAATGGTGCGAGTTCGAGGAGACCACCGAGCGGGGGAAACCAGGAATGCAAGTAACCCCGGACCAAGTTCAGGACAATCATGTCCAGGCCTGGAGAAGGGGAGAAGGCGAGGCGCAGCGCGTGCAGGTTATGGAAAGCACTCAAGCTACAGTTCGCTTCGTAATTATCTGTCAAAAGCGACGGTTCAGCACGAGCATACGGGGCGCCATTGCGATGCTTGCTCACTTCGAACATCGTCAGAGTTCTCGGCTGTAGGCTTATCGAAATGCGGTACATCGATGTCCAAGCAAGACAATGATGGCCCGATGCTTGACAGCAGGATCTCCACTGCGCGCATTCCCAATTGTCGGATCTAAAGGTAGGACGTTAGCACCGCCTACGCTGGTGACACTCAAAAATGAACATTCACTCACAGTAAGCTTTTCCAGTTTCCGGAAAGATATCCGTGAAGCCGCATATGGAAGCGAGGGCGGCATACTTGGAGGAGACCATCGCACCCGTACACATGCGAGTTCAGATATCTCGGACACTGATTGCATAGCTCTAGCAAAATCCACGAACGAAGGGAAGACCAAGCCTTCCACGCGGAGATAGCGAAGGCTGCTGGCGAAGAGGCGGAATGATAGAGGACGACGTGGATGAATGGGGAGGTGCGGCAGCACCCGGCGGCCACTGCGCCTGTCGCGCGTCCTTGGTGGTTCTGACGAGCGGAAGATCACGATGGAGCCCAGCTTCGGAAGCTTTCCTCCCAGAATAAGAGGCATGGCGGTAACCACGCTGGCGGGAGCGTGCAGGAGCCAACCAACAAGGTAAAGCTTTTGTACTAGTGGACCGATCGCGGGAGTCCGCGTCAGGAGGTCCGCGAACCTACGCAAAGTAGGGACGTCTCCGAGCCTGATGGCGTGGAAGATCCATGACTGAGCGCGGATGCGCCATGAACGACAGACGAGTGCGCAACTTGCTAAGGTACGGCGAGTCAGGACGTGTTCGGTGGCGTCGTAGATGTCATGAGGGTAGATGGCGTCGATGATGCGTTCCCATAATTCGATGGGAAGAGCCTCGAGGATGCGTTGGTCGGTAAAGGCTTTGTGCAAGGAACGCAAGGAGATCTTGTATGTTTTGATGAAAGCGTCGCAGGCTGCTAGTGTTTGCGATACTGTGCGGGAAGGATCGCTCACCGCGCGAGGAGGGTGCGAAGCTCTCCTTGAAGGAGCTTGTCCCACGACCTCTCTCGGTATGACTTCCAGAGGATCACGGATATGGTGGGAAGTAGGGAAAGTATGTTCGCAAGTGTCGGAGGGCTCTAGTATCGAGAATGGTTTGAACCGCCATGTATATCGGTGGGGAATGAGGAGAAGGTCAGATTTCCTACACTGCCGAGCGCCCGCCCGCCCATCAGTCATACTTCCGGTGATATCTCCTTCGAAGCGGGGATGCGACATGCAAGGGAGGAGAAATGGGGAGGGTAAGGCGAAAGAACCCTGTTGTCGACTACCATTTATCTGCCAGTGCGGTATGAGTGCTATTATTGGGTAGAACCGTAATACGGAGAGTACGTACTTACAATGAGCGGCCTGTGCAGGGGGCCGAAATGAACGGTAAAGCAGCTTCCTCGGCGGCTAGTGCGCATTGCTACCGGCGCCCAACACAGCGATGTGTCCGAGCAGTGTCGCACCCTAGATGGAGAAGGAAGGCAGTGTGTGCTTCTCCTTAGGGACCAATATACAGCTTGCGGTACCATATTTGTTCCAAGAAGGCAGGAAACTATTGCGGAAAGGCGTCGCAGCGCCTCGAGACGCCAGGCCCATAACAAATCCGTCCAATCCAGCTGGAGAGCATTTGAACGGTCTCCACTAGGACCCACATATTCCTGGAAATATGAGCATACATGACATATGCCAGAGGAAGCGTCGCGCTCGAGAGCAGAAAGCCACTCAGCCTTGCTACGGGAAACAATCAACACATGTAATTGGCCCCGAAGATAATCAGAGGACGTACTGAATCATTTTGAGGATCCCGCACGCATACCCGGGCACATACGATGTGACGAACCTCGAGTCATCATTCGTGGCGAAACAGTGAGAGATAGTAAGGAAAAACGCGCGCCCAGGGAACCAAGCGTCCAACGTCCATGCGCGCACCAATACCGTGCGGCAAATACGATAATACGATACGTAGCGAGAAAAAAAACTATACTGTACTAGTGTGGTAGCGGTAGCAGTAGCAGCCGACCGTCCGAGCTTCGACCCCCCGGAACCTCGAACCTCGTAGTTGTTTGTAGTGACTTCATACACAAGCCGGGTCCTGCAGCACATATAACGCGCAAACGAGTGTCTATTCCGTAAGGACTGTGGGTATCGTCATGTGTGCTACATCGCCCGTGATGCTGCCGGAATCCTGCGGAGCCTACGTGAAGAGAACTGGTACCCGCACGGGGATGTCAGCCATGGCGAGGACGTGCGAAGACAGGCGAGGCAGGCTGCGGACTTACGTGTCTAGCGCTCACTTGTTCCCGAGCTGGTCGTACTTGCCGGTGAACGAAGACGACGAGCTGTTTGAGTACGGCATCGTCGGCATCGCGTCCAGCTGCAGGTTCGACCGAGACCGGGCCATAACTTCGGACGCGACGTCGTTGCCGTACTGCTCCGCGAGTTGGCTGTGAAGAATCAGGAACGTCAGCCGTCATCTCCGAGCGAGCGGGAGTTATTGTTGACACTTACTTCGCATAGTTGTCCATGATCACCGCCATACTGTTCATGTTCAGGCGGTACGCCTTCGGCATCATGCCCTTGCCGAACCTGTACGTGACGTGGTTCGAGCACAGCAGGGCGATCACCATGGCCGCAATCTGCGCGGGCACGAGCGAGAAGACGACCGTGTACCAGCGCTCGAGGATTTGACGCTGGAACTCGATATACGGGCCCTTGCATCCGGGAAGCAGACTACGCGCGTAGCACGTCTGGCTGACCGTTGCCTCGATGAACGGGTTAAAGTACCCGCAGCAGTGCAGCTGGTTCTGGATCCGGAGACGACCGTCGAGTCCGAGGTCGCGCGACCACTGCGCGTTCATCTTGCCCTCGAGATTGAAAGTGCGCTTCTTGTACGTGATATACCCAGGCGTGACGAGCAAAGCGAAGCAGATCCAGAGCAGGAATGAGTACACAGCCAGGAACGCCCGGTTGTTGAGCAAGATCCCGGACCAGCCGATGAGCGACGTGAGCACGCCGAGTGCCGCCACAACCGTCGAGATGATCAGCTCCGTCTTGTTGCCTACACGGATGATGTCCGCGTGCGTCCACACGTTGAAGTGAATGAGAAGCGTGGCGATCAAGCCCGTGATGGAGTAGATGGAGAACTATAAATCAGGGTCAGCTTGCGTTCGGAGCCCGAGGCCAGAATGAGAGTATCGGCTATGAGAGATGACCGCGGGTGGAAAGAGTAGAGCAAACTCTTGAATTCCCAGCCTCGCAAAGACTGTCGCTTGGCGTTTTCGCGGCGATGCAGTGTGTAATCCCCGCACGGTAACGGTGAGACAAGATTACGGAGACCGGATTACGAGACCTCAGCGCCGACAATCCAGGTCCCAAGTCCTGTCAACTACCAGGAAGAACTGGAAATTATATTCGCAGCCACAATTCCAGAAATAGTCGATAACCATCACAGGGGCGCCGAGACTGGCCCGAACAAGGGCACTGCTGCGCTCGTGACGCCATCAAAGATGCGCCATGGGCGCCTATCGTGCCAGCGGCGAAGATAGGTCGTCTTGGTGACCCCGCTCGACGCTCTTGTGTTCATGGAGGAAAAGACGAGATATAGTGGAGGTAATGAGAGAGGATAGAACAAGGAGCCAGCAGGCCGATCTTCGCATGAAGCCCAGACGATGTTCGTGGGAGACAGCGAGCAGCGGACAAGCTTGGCGGTAGAAGAATACGATACGCATGGTCGCAAGGGGGAGGGAAGACGATGAAGAAGAAAGAAGAAAATGAAATGGGAGACTCACCACGAGGTTGGAGATGAAAAGCACCCATTTGAAGCCGGTCCACCGCAGACGGCCCTTGCGGGCGCCCTGCCCGAAGGTGACCCCATCGTAGTCATCATCGCCATCGCCGGGCATGCGGGACTCGTTGGCCCGGAAGGCTTCGCGTCCACCGCCGCGCTTGGGGATAGGGATGTCGCCGGCGCCCTTGCCCTTTCTGCGCTTCATGCCGCCGGTGAGGACATGGCTGGAGAACTTGGACGGGAGGTAGTTGACGGAGAGCGAGGTCGGGATGCCCTTGGAGTCCATGAGCGGCGTGTCGTTCTTGGGGGACATGGAGCGGAAGGAGTTTGAACTGGAGTAGGGGAGGTTGGGAGGGTCGAGGCCGCTGCTGTTGTTGTTCATCCCGGCGAGCATGTAGCGGGTGGAGGCTGCGTGCGACTGAACGGACGGCGAGTGGGAGTTGATGGAGGACGAGCGGGAGTGGCTGTCGTTGGCGTCGTAGCCGTAGCCGGCGTGGGGCGGGAGGAGGACATCGGGGGACGGTGAGGGGGCCATGCTGGTAATAAGGAAAAGAGAAGGGCGACTTACGACGGACTGCGATCCATCTAGACGCCGTGGTGCATAGGCGAGGAATAATAACGCGGGCGGGCGGAGACAGACGAGGGCAGGATGAGGACGAGGTGGCAGCGGAAATGGCGGTGTTGGCATACGAAATGCGACAGCGTCAGTATCGCAACGTGCCCGCACACTTTCACACGTACCGGCTGGGGTGACGGCGTCCCTCGTCCAGCGTGCCCGTGCCCAGAGCTTGTGTTCGAGTCCAGGTACGTCGACCACATCCGCTGCATCGTACACACCTATTCTACACCAATGTACACGGGTATAAGTTGTCAAGATCTCTTCTCACAACCCGTGTCTTTATCTTTGCTCGAATGTCCCCGACCACGTGCGCTAGCGGCATTTGTCTTCGCCCTCTGTCCGCAGCCCACCATTCCCCGACTCGTCGTTCCCGCCTTTCCTCCTCATGCCGCTCCGATTTAGCCTCAATTGTATCGTAGCGTCTCGCCAGCCGTTCCGCTCTATTTATGTCGAAGCTAAACAGAGTCTGACTACACATGCTCGACTACACAACTCCGTGCGGCGTCTTTGTTCCGCCAGCCGAGCATCATCAACACATCACACTGGATGACGCTCGGCGCGAGCCTCCCAAGAAATGCCAATGTCATGGCCAAGTGACTAGGCAATCGCCCAGTCAAACTTGTCAACCCGAATTCTCGGACGTAGCCATTGCGAAAACAGGCTCTAAGCTAGCGCTGTATATACAGAGACCTGGCTTGGTCTCGTAGCCCGACGTTGTAGAGTAGCAAGCTCTGCGTTACGTCGTGCCGACTCCTCTGTAAGTCTCGTTCTTCCTTCCCATCTAGTGACGTCTAGCTTCCCTTCGATGAATGCTTCATGTCGACTCCACTACGACTTGCCGTGGTCCTTCGCTGCGACCGCACCTGCAACTGCCGCTGTACGGCCGCACCTCCACGGGATCTTCGTTTCTGTCCCCGCTTGCCTTCCCAGCTTTGCATGCTCGATCGGTGCCGACCAAGCAGCGTCCTCCGCGTTCTCGAGTCTTGACGATGCAATAGGCAATCAACGTGCTTCCTCGCCTACACATCTGAACCGAGCACACAAGCGTGCCCGCCTCCGCCTCCGCCTCCAGTTCAGTCTCCGGCCGCATTGCACGCTTCCTGCGACACGAAGTTCGACATGACAAGACCGCCCTCTGCGCTCTCAGTGCCTCTCCATTGCTCTCAGGTCAACGGAAATATCACTCTACACCCTGCCTAACTCCCAGCACTCTCACACAGCTGCCCGCGTTTACTACCATCTCCAGCCACGAACACACGCTTCTTCCGGCATCCCCACCAACTCAAGCACCAATTCCCCGTTCTTCTGGGACTTGGTCTGTGTCCAGCGGTCGACAGCCCACCTCCGACGATCCATGTTCCTACATTCGCCGCGCACGCCTACTCCCCAACTAGTAATTATCCTCCAACCCGCACTACCGCTGCAATACACGCACACCTCCGCAGAACCTTCCTCCGCGTTTTCGGTGGCTCTACGACAGTCACCACTGCCGGTCAAGCAACGCCCTGGGCCGCACGCGATCAGAGGCCGGGCGATCGACGAGCTTCCTGAACCGTATGGAGTCGACTTCTCGCGTCTGCAGTGGTACTGCATACATGCCGCTACTCTCATCTGCCTGCGAGCAGTGACTGTAGTCGCCCCACAGAGGCCTCATCTATCACAACAGTTTCTTCGAATTGCATCCCCACTTCGGCAACGTCACGTCTGGTGCTCTCTGCCCTCCCTCCATAGCCGAGTGATCCCGAGCGTCCCATGCGGACATATACTTATCTCCATTCGTTTGCAGAGCTGAGCTAGCATCGGGTGATTCGGGAAGAAACCCATCCAGATCCAAATCTACGCAGGTGCTGGCCATGGACGCTCCTCAACGCGGGCACCGCACCGCGCGACGGAGAGGGAGAATGTTGCTCTAGAAAACAAAACAGAACGGACTAGCAATACACAACAGAACATGCGGGGGTACAGTATAAGCTGTGATAGGATAGGGATGCGAGGGTGCGTGGTACGAGTGGGCTGACGGTGGGTGCGCGGCGGAAGCGAGGTGATAGAGCATCGAAATGATTACAAGTGGAGCCGACGGCTTGTATATAGTACGTGAACGTGTATGCATCGAGGTATATAAAGCGACACGAGTGCGAAAGACATTTCCGTTCCAGAGAGCTTGGAGCAATAATGAATATGGTGGAATAGTGGTGACAGCAGAGACGGTATGCAAGCGTATACAAAACATGGAAAACGGAACATTGGACAGCGAAGAGCACGTGAACGAGCGAGATAAATACGAGTCCCAAAAGGAGCACTGCATGTGCTATGAATGGGGCGTCCGTCGCACTCTGCGCAGAGTGTCTTCTAGATCTAGGTCGCAGGACTCGAGTCAGCCAACTGCATACCGCGAAGCGCATGGATGGACTCACCACTCAACCTCAAGGGCTTAGGCAGGAATAGGTCCATCCCTGCCGCTCTGCACTCACCTTCGCTCTCCTGCGTGACGTTCGCAGTAAGAGCGAGGATGGGCAGGTGATCTGGGAGCTCGCCACTTTGCTCCAACTCTCGTATTCGTTTGGTAGCCTGGAAGCCATCGAGGACTAAACATGGGTCGGGGTCAGCCAGGCACACTACCATGTACACAAAATAGACTCACTCGGCATCTGGCAGTCCATGAGACAACAGACAAAGTATGACTGACGAACAGCGGCAATGGCTTGCTGGCCATCGTTCGCAGTGGTGACGTCGTAGCCTAGCTTCTCCAACAGTCGACACCCCAGGCGCTGGTTGACCTGCCAGGATATTCAATGAAAAGAACTCCATCCCGAAGCTGCACACGAACTCACCAAGTTGTCTTCGACTAGCAGCACTCGCGGCCTCTCCCGCCCCTTCTCAGCGGCTGTACTCTTCACAGGGGACATCGGAATATCCTCCCGGTCCCCATCACGATCCAAGCGCAACGGCTCCTTCTCCTTCAACGACGAAGACGAAGCGAACGACGTCTCCGAGTCATCCGGCGGCAACGCAAAGCGAACCTTGCTCGCCTTGATATGCGCACCCATGCGCTCACCCGGAGACTCGATCCACTCCATCACGGTATGCATGATAACAGGGCGCTTGACCAGCACGACGTTCTTGCCCTCGTTCAGCTCCGGCTCGAGCGGCGAGAGATCGCGTCCGTCCGAGTGCACGATGAACATTGTCACAGGGATCGACTGGGGAGAGCCTATCAGGCCACGCAGCGAAGAGGACTGCGACACCGTCTCCGCGTCAGTCCAGATCGTATCGACGTCCTTGGCAAGCTCTTCGGCCGAAGAAAGTGGGGATCCCGAGGACGTCTTGTACCCGTACTGCGACCACAACCTAAGGTACTGCTCCTGTGAACGCGGGTTCCGGTACACGACGCGCAGTCGTTTCGTCGCAGCTTGCGGAGGAGAATCGTGCTGCTCGGTGGGTGACGGCGAGCGAGACGGTAGCGTGACCGGAAGCTGAACGATGAACGTGGCGCCTTCGCCCTCGACGGACTCGACGTCCACCGTGCCAGACATTCGCTGGACGAGATGCTTGACAATGCTCAGCCCCAGTCCAGTTCCTTGATGCGGGCGAGTATGCGACGTGTCAGCCTGTTGGAAAGGCTGGAAGAGTCCTGCGCGAAAGCCCTGCGGTATCCCGCAGCCAGTGTCAGAGACCTCAATTCGCAGTTGGGCCGGTGCGCTCATCGAGACGGACAAGCAGATGTAACCCTGCTCGCAGAACTTCTGGGCGTTGGACAGAAGCTACCGAGGGTTAAATCAGTATGGTGCGCCCACGCTGCGCACGGGGTACCACTCACATTCATGAGTATCTGCGTATGGCGACAATCAGGAGAAGCTCAAGCACGTAGAGTTTCAACAACAACACACCCTGAATGCGTATGTTTCGTCAAGGTACACGGCGCGTGGCACGTCCCTGGCTATCCAGACGATGACGTCGACCCCAGGGGCGCCGGGCTGGACACCTCGGGCTTCGGTGATCTTCGCAATGTCTTCCATCATCTTGCGGACTTCCATATGGACGGGGCGCGCGGACAGCTCCACATTGTTGCGGTCGAGCTATAATTCAGAAGACTGGTGAGCATATGAGCGCGTTCATGATAGGGCATGGGATATGACCTTGCTAAAGTCTGTGGTCAACGTCAGATGGTTGCAAGGCATGAAAGCATTCGTCGTAACTCACCCAAGACGTTCCCGGCGATAACGTTGATAGCATGACACGCCTGTTGGATACTGGTGACATAGAGCGACTGCTCCTCCGTCAAGTCCGTCCGCGCCAGCAGCTCGCAATATCCGTTGACAGTATGCAACGGCGTCCGGATCTTATCCACGCGCCCTCAATCAGCCTGCACCGCGACGTCATGACGAAAAAGAACATACGTACCTCATGACTGGCGACGGAGATGAACTGTTGCTTCAGCTCTATAGCTTGTTCAGCAGCCTCCTTCTCCGCCATGATCCTCCACAACCTCCGCTTTGTCAGGATCATCTCCGCCATCCGGTTCCGTGCCGTCACGGCGGCATGGGCGAGGATCGCGTTGGACACCACACACACGGAGACGGCGATGCCGACAATAGTGAACGGCAGGAAAGCGGGGTAGCCGGCTGTAGGCGAGGGCGGCGTGTATGAGTAGAACGTCGCCGCCGCCATTCCTAATGAAAACAGATAGTAAGGGCGCGTTTCTGACTGCAGAAAAACCGGTGACACGCACCTGTATAGTGCATGGAGCAGCATCCAATGGCCGCTATGGTACTGAAGATCATTTGGCGAACAATATGGGACTCCATATGCACCATGAACATGGACCCGACGAAGCACACCGAGAAGGCAACGACGTACGACAGCGCAACAATGCGCAAGTCCCATGCAATGCGCCCCTCGGGAAGTATCATGGCCCACATTCCTGCAAAGACATTAGCTATATGCGCGGATAGAGCGCACTGCGACGTACCGCAGTAGTGCATAAAGACGATGGCAGCCGCCCAGATCGCTGCACGAACGAAGAGGAAGATGCTGATCGTTTTGTAGTGCTGCCGAGCCCAGTACCGCCAGCCCAAGTCAGGCAGCGGTCGCTCCTTCGCCCTCGCCTTGATCCGCAGACGCGTCTCCCGACTGAGACCTGCGCGTAATGGCTCGCCCCAGGAGCTCGACGAGGTAGTAGTGGTCGTAGCTAATGTCGTACCTGAAAGGCTCCGCATGAATGACGACGATGACTCCGAGCTTGACGTCGTCGAGGACCCACTCGGCGTTGAAGTTCCCGAGGCAGCGCTCCCTAACGCCCGTTGCAGAAGACGTTGGCGAGCCGTCTTGTTTCGCGAACGGGTTTGTCTACGAGGGGGTTCTTCCAGGGAAAAGGACGCCCGGCGACGATCTGCGGAAGCACGCGAAGGACTGCCTCGCACTGGTGGTGAGATGGGTGCGCTGGGTGCCGCATACGGCTGAGCACGGGCAGCTGCATCATTAACCTCGCCCTCGTCGCTACTACCTTCGGAGTTGTTGTCCTCTTCCGGAAGATCGTCCCCTCCAGACATAGTAGTGCGCTCGTCGGGGTCAGAGGTCTGCAGCGGCGCATAGCCAACCTCGGGGTCATGTGGCTTCTTGGGCATGAAGAAACTGACCAACCCGGAGCATACTTCGCTGTTCCACCTCGAGAGCGTCCGCATTGGGGTGGAATTGTCGATCGCCTCGGATGCATATGGGCTCGCCAAGGCAGCGAAAGTGAAGAAAACCGCGATGACGGCAGACAGGATCGTCAAGAACACGTCGAAGCGGACATCGACGTCCAGGCGACATGCGAGCATGCCAACTATGAAAATGGTAAGCAATTGCTTGCTCTAAGCCGGAGGATGGCCCTATTGACAGGCAGAGAAAAGACGGCCGAGAAGACGGCCCAACAACTCGCCGGAGAGATACCGACACTCGACCAGCTCTCGGGAAGGCTGCAATCTATAGAGTTTGATCTCTCAATGTCAGCATGGCAAACGCACATGGCGCGAGTCGTGACATTGGTAGACACGGGCAGCGGCGTAGGGGGATACGAGTGCACCGACCCATTCCGTCACAAGGGCATAGCTAGACTCTAGTCGCAAAGCAACAACGCCGATATGTGACTTTCTGACGATCAGACATGCATACGACACCGTAACCGCGAAAGCCCTCGTCAGTCGAAGATTTCAAGGTGCCGCCCGCCGGCGTTGTATGCTCTCTCATCTGCCATATTTCACGTTGAGTACGTGATCAATAACTTCTCCATCCTGGAGGCCAGCAACCTTCATGCCGAAAGCGGTTTCAACCAACAGATATTACCCGACCCGGACGCTCGACAAGCCTGCCGTTCGGGTCGGGCACTATTCGTCGAGACGAGCCAGTAGCCTCCCGGAGATGAGGCGTGCGTCCAAACGACGCCTGAGATGGTAGGACACCCGTCCTGACGCGCCGGACGAAGATGACTACTCACCAAAGTGCATAGACCAAATAGCACAGAATCCGAACGCGATACTGGCGCAGAAAGTCCACAGCCACTTCACACCCATACTTGACGTGTACTTTGCATGAATCATGATCTGAGTGCTGGTATATGCGCCCAACCATGAGATGATGCAGGAGAGGACGACGAGCTGCGAGAGAAAACAAAAACTTTATTTAATAAAGACGTTGAATGATTGCTAAGCGAGAGAGAGGAGGCGCACTTCAGGAGCCCATTGCGGGGAGAGCTTGCGCTCGAGGCGCACATCGTCCATCTGGCGGCCTCGGGCGTTAGGACGACGGGTGAAACGTGTTCACGGACGTGGCGGACGGCGACGAGCGGGGAAAAGACGTTGGAGACGGAAAGAGAGCTGCCGCGGACGCCGCCGCGCATGGCATTGGTTGGCCTGCAGTGTCACTGACCTCACCGGATGCAGACCACCAACAACTATGACCTCATGCTTATGTCAGCAATGCTTCCCTTCGAGGGCCCGCGTCATTGTTATATTTGTCTCTTTCTGCCACGCAGTCCCGTTTGATCATCTCTAGAGTTACTCGGACTTGCTCAAATGTCCTCGGATGGTCAGGGTAGTCCATTTCCATTCAGCTTGCGTTCTACCAACCATGTTAGCTGGATAAGGTGCGCCGATTACCGTGACCGAGCAAGTTTGAAGCCTGCGTGATACCGTTTGTAGAGCTCACCGTCTACCGTGACTTGTTACGACACCAGGGCATCATCTAGCTATGTGTTCTCTTTTTCCCCGTTGTTCTGACTCCACCCACATTCGAGACTCGAATGCATGGTGACACAGTAGCCGACGCCGACGCCGACGCTCCAAGGCATGCCACATACCATCTATGGAAATTGCCGACTGCGCCCGCTCAATTCTCGTCCTCGTTCTCGCAGGCAACCCGAACGACGCCGCCCGCCCAAGAGATGATCCAGGTCCAGACGTTTGAATATTTCCTCTTGGCGCATCCCTACGCAGTTGACTCAGTGAAAATGACTCTCCTCGCTCACGAGATGCCGTCAATTGCCCACCTACCCATACACTGGCAGTACGACGCTCAGCGCTGATGTCTATAGCCTCCTGTCCTTCGGTTCCCGTGGCGGTCCATATTCACCGGCTTCCAGCATCGCACCTCGCAGTCAAAGTCTGATTTCGAAGCTCTCCGACATCGAATGCCCGGTCTTGGCTCTCAATCTCGGAGCAAGGAAGTAGGTTGGCCCTCTCGTATGAAGCTGGGATCTGTCGAACATGGGATCATCTGACCGCGTCAACAGCCTGTTTTCCGCGCTCTACAATGTATGTCTGCACATCTTTCTCATGCACACAGGTCCCGAAGCTTGACAGACAGATCCAAACACATCAGATTCCAGGCACACTCCTGTGGCGAACGTGCCCACCCTGCTTTGCCTTGTGTCCGCAGACCGCAACTATACAGCGCCGCATCAGCGCTGGTCGGTCCCGAACGAACATCCCGACGCGCGCGGTGGAATGTGTCGCGCATAGAAGCAGAAGTACGGCAATTCTCGTGTCGAGTTGCGGGTCGTATGCGGACGAACGACGTGATGGCACCCACTGCGAGTCATCCAGGCCACATACAGCAGACACCCCGTCGGCGAAGGCAGCCGCCTGCGGGTCCTTCGCAGAGGTTAAAAGGCAGTTCAGTTCGACGTTGAGACCCCACTGCTCCACTCTCCTTGAGCTTGCAGTGTCTTCCTTCACCTCTTCCTCCACGACCACTTCGACATGTTCGCCAACTCTGCCTTCGCTCTCGTCCTCGCCGCTGTCGCTGTTAGCGGTGAGTGCCGCGGGCTCTCCACTCATCTCGGTGTGCGTGTGCTGACTGTTCCTCCTTCCTCATAGTGCGTGCCCAGGAGCCGAACTGCGCTCGCAACTACACCGTCGTCTCCGGGGACACCTGCGACGGCATCTCCGCCAAGACGAGTGTGTCGACGTACCAGCTCGCGACCGTCAACGCGGACAAGATCGACCCGCTGTGCGACAACCTCTTCATCGGCGAGGTAACGTCCTTTCTCTTCTCTCCCTGATTTATGCGCACCCCTCATGATACATCATGGCCCATCTATGCAGGCGCTGTGCCTCGGCATCAGAGGCCAGGACTGCCAAGTCACGCACGTCGTGGAGTCTGGGGACAACTGTGCGGCGATCGCCCAGACCGCGGGCACGACCCTCGACATCCTCCTCGCGAACAACCCCAACGTAGACAGCCAGTGCAGCAATATTTACCCTGGCGAGGTTAGTATCCCTACTAGTTGTTGTCCGCTGCGTGCGTGGTGATTCTGAATGACTGTTCCATCGCAGGTCCTTTGCACTGCGGACGACGTGATCGTGGTCCCTCCCACGACTTCAACAGCCACGGCCGTGATCTCTTCCTCGACGGCTTGAAGAACAGGGCTGAGAGACTTTGCGCGTCGGAGTTTATGCATTAGACTCCACAGTCGGAGCAGCTTGTTATACTATGTGTTTCAATGTCGACCATCTCTTCTTCCCTGTGCACGTTTGAATTCGAAGCGGTTCTCTCGGCGGCCACAGTCAAATACACAAAAAAGGGCCTGCAAAGGTCGCGATGAGTCGGCCCAGGTTCGAACTGAGGACCTTCTGTGTGTTAGACAGATGCGATAACCAACTACGCCACCGACCCGTACAGTTATACTTCAAGCGATTACCTTGTGGAAATAACCCAGGCAGATGGCCTTCAGAGGTGCGGTAAGCCTTAGCCTGAAATGGTCAAGGTAGCCTGAGGATGCTCGGTTATCCAATGATGGTCCTCGAAAGTTCCGACTAATGGGTTATACCACTGAAGCAGAGAACTTGTGAATTGGGGTTACTTATTATTTCCAAGGCATTTCCGGAGTAAATGGTCCCGATGATATCTTCGCAGTGCAAGAAAAGTTCAGAAGCGCTCATATTCCGCCGCCACCGCTATTTCCTGTTCACCATCACCTCCTGCTGGTCACACTTGATGAAAGATACCTAGATTCTTGCCTTGGGTCTCTCAAGATCGCTGCCTTACTTGCCTTTGTTCAGCGAGGCCTCTCGCGCCCCATCTGCAGGCTGCCTACACTTGTAAATATCGCCATGCCAGGAATCACGCTCGAGGAGAAGCCGAGGAAGTTGGGAGGGTACGAGTTCTTTGAGAAGGTGCTGGGGAGCCCAAAGTTCGTAGTTGCGCCGATGGTGGACCAGAGCGAGTTGGTGAGTTCTTGGTATAGCATTTGGTAATGAGGTCCGGGAGGTGACGAGGGTGCATAGGCGTGGAGGAAGTTGTCGAGGAAGTACGGTGCGCAGGTGCGTGTCTGCGTCTTCACCTGGTCTCGCTGGAGATTGAATGGTTCCAAAGTTGGTGTATACGCCCATGATCAATGCGAAGGTGAGCATGCGCCGTTTTGCTTTCCATCCCAGTCATTCTGACTCTGCTGCGATGCTAGATGTATGCCGAAGGCGTGCGCAAACCCTACAGGGAGCAAAATTTCGACACCGTACATGGTGAAGAGGGTGGGCCGGAAGACAGACCCTTGATCGTGCAGTTTTGCGCGAACAACCCGGACCACCTCCTCACGTCCGCGAAGCTGCTCGAGCCCTACTGTGACGCGGTGGACATCAACCTCGGCTGCCCGCAAGACATTGCGCGGAGAGGCCACTACGGGTCTTTCTTGCAGGATGAATGGGATCTCATCTACCAGTTGAGTGCGTCGCCTTTGTGGACTATACCACGAGCTCTCTCTGACGTCCCTGCAGTTAACACCCTGCACCAGAACCTATCCATCCCAGTCACCGCCAAGTTCCGTGTCTTCCCTACTGTTGAGAAGACCGTTGAGTACGCCAAGATGCTCGAACGGGCAGGCGCGCAGATCCTCACATGCCATGGTCGCACCCGCGAGCAGCGCGGACACCGTTCTGTAAGCACTCTACAGTCCCCTCGCCGGACTCACGTTCACACTCTCCGTTAGGGAGTCGCAGACTGGGAGAAGATTCGCGCTGTGAAGGAAGCAGTATCAGTCCCCGTCATCGCGAACGGGAACATCCTGTTCTACAGCGATATCGAGAAGTGCCTTGCAGCAACTGGCGCGGACGCCGTCATGTCCGCTGAAGGCAATCTCTACAACCCGGCGATATTTCAGCCCGGTCCATCGTCTGAGGCTTCCTCCAGCACGCCGCCAGCGGCGCAATACCTCACCGGCAGCCATCCGCGTAGTACCCATCTAGCCCTGGAATACCTCGCGATCGTGAAGTCGCAGAAGACGCTCACGACGCCGAGCGCAGTCAAGGGACACCTGTTCAAGCTTCTTCGTCCTGCGCTTGGTCACTACCGTGATCTCCGCGAACGGCTGGGAAAAGTACGGGTTGAGCGTTCGGAGCGGGACAAGGACGGTGGGTCGGCGTGGGATAGGTATGAAGAGATCATCCGGGAGCTGGACGCGCGGTTGGAGGTACGTGGCTATTTTTATGCCGCATTTGCGCAAGATGGCTCACAGACGACGCTTCAGGGTGATATCGAGGCTGCGAAGGACAAGACCCTGGAGGAGCTGTCACCTGTGGATGAGGCGACCGGCTTCCCGGTTCTGCCACATTGGCTCTCGCAACCGTACGTCCGCCCTCTCCCCGCCGAGCCAGAGGCAGCAAAGCCACCAGCGCAGAGCGACAAAGCCGGCGTCGAGGTAGTCGGTAAGTCTCTGTCGTTGTCCCGATATCAGAGCCCTTTGCTGACGTTCCTCCAGCGACAGAGTGTGACGGAGATGACAACCCTTGTCGCGGCTCAAAGCGACCTATATCCCCGGCACAACCGGGTGACTCCATACAGCCAGACGCAGCAGGCGAATCGAAGCGAGCCAAGTTGACGTCTGAGGAGGATTCCACACCTGTCCAGGGCAACTCGGAGATGGCTGTAGGGTAGGTGAGGTTCACGAGTGTGCTTCCTGTAGCCATAGAGCAATCATAGACGTCCTAGCAACTCTTCTGAAGTTTCTGAGCCCATCACAGCGTCGCTTGCGATGCGTATGTAACTGTGAGACGTGGCCAAGCTACGCGGGAGAGATCGAGAACCATCTACGGTTATCTCGCAAGATCTCGCTCGCACCGGTTCATGAGCGTCTCCTGTATACCTCTATCGTCATAGCAGACGCTCGGACATTACACACAGCTTGCCTCTGCCAACCATGTCCGACTCAACAACACCAGCAGACACGTCCTCCTCGTCCTCGTCTGAGATTGTCATCAACGTAAAAGGTTGTCCTCGCTGCGTGCACACCGCGACGACGAGCGTTGACGCAGCCGCTCTCCTCCCCACGTCCAGGTCCGAGCGAGCTCAAGCTGCAGATCACAATAACAACGGATAAGACCGTCGGCGACCTCAAGCAGGCCATCGCGGAGAAGTCGGATGTTCCCGCTGACCGCCAACGACTCATCTACTCCGGTATGTCTCTCGGGTGGCAACGTTCCGCGGGCGAGTTGCTGAGGGATGCATGCTTTGTGGCGGGCAGGACGGGTGCTGAAGGACGAGGATGCGCTCTCGACATACAAGATCCAAACGTCCCATACGATCCACATGGTGAAGGGCGCCGCGCGCTCGGGGCCGTCGACACAGGCAGCGGCGCCGCAGCAGCTCCCGACGATGCAGGCGGGCCAGAACCCGCACGATCCGCTCACGCAGCTCAATGGGCCGATGGGCTTTGGGCTCATGGCTGGCTTCAATCCGTTCCAGGAGATGGGACTCAACCCGAACGATCCGAACATGGTGAGTGGTGCTTGCTATCCGTCGTACGAGGGCAGGGAATCGCACCAGCTATGCGTGGTGGGAAGGAGTGGATACGCGGAATGACCGCTCGGATTGGATTGCTTCCGTTCCCGTTGTCCCATACTACGTACGCAACGTTACCCCTCCGTCGTTCCGGAGGAACTGTCGCTGGGGGGTGTCTTCGCCTCCACCCACACCATTCCGCGCCTGGCATCATCCGCTAACGCGCTTCATAGATGCAATCTATGCTCAACTCGCCCCAGTTCCTGCAACAAATGTCCAGCGTCATGTCCAACCCAGCTGTCCTCGACCAGGTCATCAACTCAAACCCCCAACTCGCCGCGATGGGCCCACAAGTCCGCGAGGTCTTCCGCTCAGAGCGCTTCCGGCAGATGATGTCCAACCCGGAGACGCTGCGTATGATGCTCCAGATGTCGAGCCTCATGCGCGAATCTGGTCTAGGACCCGGCGGGCCAGGAGGGATGGGTGGGTTCGGCGGGCTCGGAGGGGCGGGTGCGGGCGGGTTCCCTGCTCCCGGTCTGCCGTCCACGGCGCGCCAGCAGCAACCTGGATCTCCAGCAGCAGGTTCGCAAGGAACTTCACCATCCTCTCCACAAGCAAACCCGTTCGCTCTGCCCTTTAACCCGTTCTTCCCCACGCCTGCCGCGCCCGCAGCGGGAGCGACCGGCTCCGGGTCTGGTGCTGCGACCGGTACGCCCGGAGCTGAAGGTGCTGGTGGTGCGGCGGCGGCGCCCCCTCCGTTCGATCCTGCGATGATGCAGCAGATGCTTGCGGCGCTGGGCGGTGCAGGTGCCGGTGCCGGAGGCGCAGGTGCGGGCGCTGCAAATCCGTTCGCGAACCCCTTTGCGATGGGCGGACTGGGTGGGTTCGGGTCCCCTCCCGCGCCTGCAGATTCCCGGCCTCCGGAAGAGCGGTTCCAGGTGCAGCTTCAGGTGAGTTTGGTGTTTGCTTTCGCGCAGGGCTGGATGCTGACGCTGCGGGGACCCAGCAATTGCAAGATATGGGCTTCACGAACGCGTCGCAGAACGTGCGCGCGCTGCTCGCCACGGGTGGCAACGTCAACTCTGCGATAGAGTACATCCTCAGCGGCGGAGGCCTCTAAGGTCGGGGGAAGCGCGAAGTTCGGAGGGCGGGTGGTGTACGATGGCTGTTGTAGACTTGAACCCAATCCCTGTTCGGATGACGTTGGTGTATGATATACCACGGGAATTGTGAAGGTTGTGTTGTTGGATGTGTCCTGAGGTCACGACTCACTGCTTGCTGATATTCGGCGCAAGGGGATAGAAGGTGAACCGGAGATCATTATACCGCACCATAGCGAACCATCTGGGGAGCTATGTATCTCATCGCCACCCTGGGAATGGGCCTTCTCTCCGTGCACCATCGGCTTCTGAATCCGGCCCCACCTCATCTTCTATATGTGACGCAAACTTGAAGTCCTTGCAAGCCTTGGACTCCTAGCCTCCCCAGGTCGGCTGTCTACTTGCACGAGGCAAATATTCACGTCATTTCGGTTCTTCCGACGACGACAAACGGCCATGGCTGCGCAGCAACCAGAACAAGGGCGATGAAGTCGAGCACCGGTCTCGGAGCGATCTTCTAGTTGTAGAAATTACTTAGAAGGCACAAGGCAGTGCGATGGTGGCGTCTATCAACTGCGCGCATTAAGACTTCGACACCGACTCCGGTCATGCCGCGGTCCCTCGCGACTTCTCCCCGTCTCTCCAACTTCCGCTCAACTTTGAGCCAGGCTGGCTACTTTCTCTGTATATCCTTCGGAGTCTTTCTGTTGTCGTTGCTGTTGCTTTCCTGGTTACCCGCTGTCTGCTGCTCTGAATATCCTCGATTCTCGAGCGCTTGTCTCGAGTTCTTGCCTTCAATACGAATATCTGTCTTGGAAGAACAACCCTCACTCTCGCTGCTTGAGAGTGCTCTAAATGCCCCGGCCGTCAAGGATGGACTTCACCGAGTACGTTCTTAGTGCGACGCTACTCTGATCATGGTATATATTGCTGACACTACCTGACTCACGGCACATAGTCCGTGGCAACTCACCGGTACGTACGCTCCGTTGTGTGTGCCACGGCTGCGCACTAATCCTTCTGCTCCGTTCATGCGACCTCAGTCATACGGACGCGCGGGTTGTTGTTCGTGCGCCCGGAGAAGTCGTGGCGGCCGATCGTCAGCATCTCCGTCGTGGACGGGCGCCAAGACCATGGCCTGCCGCATGAAGTCGTGCTGGGATGCGACGGGCAGAACCCGAATTTGAAGTCTGTAATCCCTGTGTGAGTACTTCCGTTTTTCCGAATCTATTTTTTCTGGGCGCAGGTTGCGAGGCGGGGCTGTCCCGACGCGAGCATGCGCAGTGTTGCACCCATGATCGGAAGGAGTGCGTTCGCAAGTGTTAATGCGCACGCAAACGCAGATCATTGCTGCGGATACCCCCTAGTCCGGAACGCTGAGTCGAAAAAGGCAACCCCCCCGCGGGAAACTGCAGTCCAGTCTCTATTATGCACGACCCTTGAAAATGAACGAATACTAAGTTCCGTTCGTAGTCATGATGTCAATATGTCTACCCGCTTGGTGATCCAGGTCTTCCACAAGTCACAGACCAAGAAGAAACACCGAAAACGCAACCTGGTCGGCTCTGCGGCGGTGTCTCTCAATGAGTTCCTCAACAAGCACCCCTTACCCCATTCCCGCCCCGTTGATTATGACATTCGGTTATCCTGTCCACCGCCTCAGCGCAAAAGTCCCACTATTGGTGGACGACAACAACATAATGCAACGCTCACAATGAGGTTCATGGTGCCGCAGCCAGAAACTGCACCCTGCGAATCACCCCCAGTCACTCCGATCTCCGAGCGCCACGAAACCGACGGTATTTTCTCGGACGTCGCGTCCAGTACGTTCTCCTCTGTCAATGTCTCGGATACGACGGAGCTCACCATTGTCGATAGCGTCTGGTGCAATGTCAGATACGATGGTCCAGTGCACTCCCGAGGAGCCAGAGCCAGCAGACGAGGCCCCGTGGGGCAAGCAGCCCGAGCATGACAGGCTCGACGGCACTGCCGGCCTCCGGAGGCGGAGAAAGCGTCGCGTCAAGGGCTTCCACCTTGATAGCGACTCGGACGCGTACCCGAGCGAGTCGTCGTGTTTCGGGGATGAGTCGGACTCACCTCCAACCCCACAAGACGACTACTTCCCTCCATTGTACGATGCGGGGTGCGGAGGGGAGGAGGTTGTCTTCTCTCCAAGCGTCCTACCGCAATATGCGGATCAGATAAGCGTGGTGAGCGTGGAGGCGTCGCGGTCGTTCGCGGAGGCATGCGTAGATCGGTTTGCGCCGTACTTCGAGCTACGCGAGGCGGAGGAAGAGGGTGACTGCGAGAAGGCAGATAAAGTGTTGGGCCGACTGCTGACGGAGTGGTACGTCGTAGGAGCGTCGGTGAGTAGGCATACCGCGTCATCATATTCGCCGTGGCTGAAGAGTACCGCAGTTGCTGGGTCTCGCTGGGATTGACGCTGCGGTATTTGGGTTCGCTCCCGACGGCCTATTCGCCGTGGAAGGATTCTCACGCGAGGCAGTGTCGATCGGTGCGATCGCAGCTGGTATCGGACTAGTCTGCGATGCATGGTTCCTCATAATGTACAGCGGCGCGAACGTCCAGAAGTTCCAAGTAAGCCTCACGCACCGTATTCAAGTACTCATCTGACCACTCCTCTCGGTGACAGCGACTAGCCAAGGACGTGTACAACACGTACTTCTTCTTCTGTCTTATCTGTCGCCTGCCCACGGTGTGCATGTTCGTGTCCGCGCTCGCGCTCATGGGCTTCCTCTTCGCGGTCGCGTGGACCGCGTGGCCGACGGCGGTGCTCGTCATGTCGTTCGTCGCGGGCTTCCTCCTGACGTCGCAGTTCCTCGTATTCGGGATACACCGCTTCGTGAACCTGCTGGTGTGGGTCGTACGCGTGTGCTGGAGGACGCTCTTTGGGAGGCGGAGTCCGCCTCCGCCTCAGGCTCCACTGCAATCTGGACCTCAGGCTCAGGCTCAGCCGCGTCCTCACTCGCACGCGCCGCAATGCCACCCGGGTCCGTGTCAGCCAGGGCGGCCTAGCGTGGAGGCAAGGATCGAGATGCCCGTGCCAGAACCCAGTCCAGCTCCGGACGGGGCGGCAATGCCGAAGATGGAGATGGTGTGGGCCGAGCAAGTAAGTGTCTATGCGCTTTTGCTAGGAGCTTGAATGGTTTCTGACTTCTAGAGTAGCTTGATAGGAGCTGTGCGGACTGATGGCTTCCTCGGGGTTACACGGACTCTGTCTCCCTGCCTCCATTGCGCACATGCGCCCCGCGATTTGTGGATGCTGTCATCGTGGATTTTGATCGATCGTCAATGGAGCCACCGCCGCACTGCCTGGAACCACCACGCGGACCAAGACCCTGAATCCTAGCCACACACATGGGAGTAGCGGTGCATCTGCGGAGTGACCACCTTTCAACACGGTCGATGGAAGGGCATGCTCTGCCACAATCGAAGACTATTCATGTTCATCCTCTGCCGATCTATATACACAGTCAATGTATATCATGGCGATGCCACATGATAACGGAATAGGATATTCTCATGTCGACTCATACTTCCGCACAGGTTCAGTGCGGAGCAAACCTAATCATGACTGCTGAGCACGAACAGCCCCGCCTCGTATTCGTGTTTGTGTCGATGATTCAGCGCTCAGCGTCGTATACTTACGTTGCATCGCTGGCAAATCGTATTCTCGGAGTGTCCTCTGTCCTCCCAATTCCAGTCCTCATCCAGCATCCTCCAGGTAAGTTATACAGAAGATAACATTTCTCCCGCTGAACCTGACCTCTATATTCTTCAGAAGTGTTATGCTCTCATCGGTCAAGTCTACCACCGGGGTGTCCTATGCCTCACCAGACGGCTCAGCTGTGGCAGCGATGATTCCCGAAACCATCAGTCAGTCCTATCTATTGCTTTTGTTGGAATGCTGGTCTTATGTATGCCGTTGAAAGTGCCGTCGCTTCAACCCGCTGGGAAATGCCGGGAAGCGACAGGCTACCAATGGAAGAAAGGGACCCGTCAGAAGAAGAAATCGGAGGTCGTCGCTAATGTCCTTCTCCTCCCCGTCGAACTTTGGCACAGCGTCATCGACGCAGTGTACTACCATGACATCCAGGGCGGTTCTACCGACTACAGGCGTTCACTCCAAGCTGTCAGGAGTTGCGGGCTTATTTGTCGAGCATGGTGGCCACGTGCTCGGCCATGGATATTCAATACTATCTTGCTGGAGGACGTCGACACCCTCTATAAATTCTCGGCTCTCTTGTCGCACACTCCTGCCGTCGCAGTGTACGTGCAGAAGTTGTATATGTCTGGTGACAGACTCCATTCGCCCAGGAGCGTCGTCACTTTCCTCCCCCATGCCCTGGACACTCGTCTTCCGAACCTCATATCCATTGTTATCGTCTGTCCTCCAGCGATTCGAGTTCCGCTTCGGAAATCGCTGGCCCCTTGTATGCTTCCCATCCATCCACGATTTCCCCTCTCCTTCAGCCGACTCTCAGGACAACTGAGTTACCTGCACCTGGAAAGGGTCATTTTTCCTTCTTTCGCCGATTTTTCTCGCACTTTGCAGTCGCTATTCCACATCACCACTTTCATCTGCATAGAGGTGCGATGGCGCTCACAACGGCCTCTATTGCCCAGTGCGGCCTCCGAATCGGCCCTTTCGATCTCTCCGAGACACATGAAGCTCCGCAACCTGGAGCATCTGAGAGTGAGTTTCGTGATACAATACGAGGATACAGCTAATGCTGAGACGTTTCCTAAGGTTCAAGACATCGAGACGGGCCGAGACATGATGAATGCCCTTCTATCCACCATCGGGCTGTCGTTATCGTGTCTAGACATCAGTCTGCCCTTGACGAGTGTTATGCGGGTGGCAACATTCATCGGACATTGCAATATTCGCATTTTGAAGCTACGACTGGAAGCGCAGGATCTCGGATTTCGGGTCGCCCACTACAATGCTTTCGAGCCCATCATGCGGTCATGGATATCCACATCCAATACCTCGCTCAGGCTCGAGCTTTTGCATCTGCCTTCTCACAGTGGCACAAGGGAATTATTTTTCGGTCTACTCAATCAGATTGTACACCTTACGGCGGTACTCGCGACTGACAAACAAGGTTGCGGGACTATTATAGACATCGTGGTACACATCAAGGACCGCATACCGTATCAGAGCTGGTGGCGTGAGCAGTTGACCAAGTGCTCCTCAATGGCATCCTACCGCCTTTCCAGGCTCAGGCTGATGCTGGACTTCCAAAGTACAGGCAAGTCTCGCATGCTTGACAATCCTGATGCATCTACCTTGTCGCGCTACTGTACTGAAGCCAATCCACAGAGGAATCAATTTGGTTCAGCACGGTACTATCCCTTACTACCAGCTTGCCGGGTCTGCCGAGGAGCATAGATGGTGATGGCCCATCGGAAACCGTCGAAGGACGAAGAAGGTCTCCAAGGAGGTTATTGAGAAGACGTCTCAGCGCAGGCGGAGAAGGCGACGACGCGAAAATCGCCGACGGACACCTGGAGGAGAGGACGCAGGCCAGCAAGGACATGGACACGTGAGGAAGGGCAGACGAGATGCGACTCAAAGGAGGCGACGCAAAACTGGTCGCGGACGACGTGAACGTCGATGCAGTACCCGTCGTGTAAGTCGACGCGGGACTCGTCGGGGGAGACGTGCAAGTCGACGCGCTCAGCGCAAGGTCCGCCGAGAGCGTCAGCGCGAGAGAAGAAGGCAGCAGAGACTGGGAGTTACAGCATGGCGATATAGGCTGCGCCCTGCCAGTAAGTGCCACGACAACTGCAAGAGGAGGCGGCTTCTGCGGAGAACTTTGAGGGCTGAAGCGATGAATGAAGTCGGCCTCCAGTGCGTACTATGACGTAGGTGAGCACCTATACATCTCTCTCAGAAGATAGAGTACTCAGCAGATTTGTGTAGGTTCGGCTGGGACGTATTGCATTACGACATATTCTTGGATATTCTGGCATTATGACTGGCGTGTTGTACGAAACAATTGACATCAGGGACATTATATACTGTCTATTCTGTCCGAACAACAGTTGTTGTGCTCTGGTTGTCCGCATGAGGTAGCGTAGTTCAAACGGCGAAGTGTTACGCAGACGAGCTTGCTCTGGCAAGGGAGTCGACTAACCACCAGTGACGATGCGACTTGCCGTGCCCAAGTTCTGCATCATGTGCCTCATGATACAACGATGTGTTGATCCTTGATTCGGTGCTGTTCGAGTTCGGCACTGAATAAATAAGATGATCGCGTCTACAGCGTTCTTGGGGTGGCCTGCAAGAGGCGGCGTGCCGCAGCATATGCATCCCAATCAGTTCCGCAAGCGATAGGAGGATTTTTTCGAGGCGCACAGTAGTTGTCGGATGATACCAGCACTAAATCGCTTGACTCATCGGTGTAGCCAGCTAAGTAGCTAAAAAATTTGTGCCGGTCGCAGAAGACATGAACGCTGTTCAAGTTCGAAGGCGGTCGGGACTGTACAGCTGTAGCACTGGGCAGACGGTCTATTTAGCTATTGGGTTACATCTAGTTTGTCGTACAGCATTATACACTTCTCGATATCCAGCCATTGGGCCCACATCTACTCGTTCTTTGCAAGGAGCGAGCGTCCTGACATCTCTGCGGGCCACAAGGTCAGTACACGAGCATGCGCCGGGATGAGAAGACCACTGACCTTCAGGCTTGGGCAATCCCTACATGGTTCAATACGCAATCAGCGGATGTACACAAGCAAACGATACCGGGTCCACTCACCATGACATCCAAAACAGTAGGCGCAACGTCGCACAGCGCGCCCTCCTCCTCCTCACCATCCTTCTTGTCGACCGTGAAGCTAAGCTTCTTCGGATCGCCAGTCATGATGAACGGCACGGGGTTCGTCGTGTGCGCAGTGTGCGGCGCGCCAGTCTCGGGGTTGATCATCTGCTCCGCGTTCCCGTGGTCGGCCGTGACGAGTAGTATGTAACCCGCCTCCTCGCACGCCTTGTACACGATACCGACCGCCTCATCGGTGTACCCTATCGCTTCGACGGCTGCGTCGAACACGCCGGTGTGGCCGACCATGTCTGGCGGCGCAAAGTTGCACATCACGAACTCGTGGTCCTTCTTGCGCACTATCTCCGCGACTTTCTCCGCGACACCCTTGACGCTCATCTTAGGCTGCTTGTCGTACGTCGCGACCTTGGGCGAGGGGATCATGTGCCGCTCCTCGTCCTGGAACTGCTTCTCGACACCGCCGTTGAAGAAAAACGTGACGTGCGCGTATTTCTCCGTCTCTGTATGGCTGGCTGGTGAGAGACGGGCTTACGATGACAGATAGCGCGCTTACCAGCGACGTGAGCCTGCTTCACGCCCTGTTTCGCAAGCCACTCCGCAAGAACGTTTGTCATCGCCTGCGGGGGGAAGGCGACGTGGAAAGGGAACTCCGAGTTGTAGCGAGACATCGTCGTGATGTGCTAGTAATTGCGGGTCAATACTACACAGAACATCTCAGGGAGGGAACTCACAAGGTCTTTGGGGACATCGACCTCCATCGGCTTGTCAGGGAGACCAAAGACTGTTGCGATCTCGCGCATACGGTCTGAACGGTAGTTGAAGAAGAACAGGGTATCACCATCTGCGTATATCATCAGCCTCTGCCGTCTGGGAGCAGGTTTCTGCGTTGAAAAGAACCTACCCTTGATCCGTCCAGCATCGCCGTTGACGATGATGGGCTTCAAAAACTCGTCCGTCTCGTCTTTCTTATACCGCTCCTCGATCGCCTTGACGGGATCCTCGCCCTTCTCACCCTCGCCCTTAACGAGGCCGTCAACAGCGATCTTGATACGCTCCCAGCGCTTGTCGCGATCCATGGCGTAGTAGCGACCGACGACGGTCGCAACCTCGCCGACCTTCTCTTTCTCAATGAAAGCGAGAAGGTCCTTCATGTATCCTGCAGCCGAACGGGGAGCCGTGTCGCGACCATCACCGAAGAAGTGGATGTAGACCTCCTTCAGACCGACTTCCTTGGCAGTCTCGAGGAGCGCGTAGAGGTGTGTTATGTGAGAGTGGACGCCGCCATCGGAGACCTGACAAGGAACCGTTGAATCATTGCGGATGAAATGACTGGGGAGGTACCTACGAGACCGAGGAGGTGCAGACGGCCGTTGCCGTTCTTGGCCCTGTTAAAGCTCTCGAGGATGGCCTCGTTCTTGTGGAACTGCCTCTTCTTGATCGACACATCGATCCGGACGATGTCTTGCCACACGATGCGTCCCGCGCCAATGTTCAAGTGGCTGGGCGAAGCACGTCAGTCGTGCATGCGATCGCGCGTACGGGGAGGCAGAGGTACGAGCACTCACCCGACTTCCGAGTTTCCCATGAGTCCATCACTGAGTCCAACAGCAATACCGTGCGCGTGGAGAGTGCGGTAGCTGTGGTCCTTCGCGATGGTGTCCATGTTCGTGGTATTGCCTGCCTCGATCGCGTTGCCCTTCATGCCCTTCTCCGGCGCGATGCCCCAGCCATCGTGCACGCTGAGTATTGCGGGGTCAACCTCGTGGCACATCGCAATAGAAAGACCACGCACATCAAGCAGACCTTGTTCTTAACCTCTACCATGGTGGATGAAGAGAAAGTGGATGTATGATGGAGACGCGGACGGAGTATAATACTCGTTCGATGTCATCTCCAATCTGACGATCTAATCTAATCTCATACTTCTCATTCGACCGCCATGATCCAGGCCTCCCTTGCAGCAAGCTATTCACGCCGTCCGTTGTGGCTAGCTGTGACTAGTCCTTCGACCCGTTCAACATTTTATTTCAGAGCTGCGGCCTGGGATATTCGATACGGACCTCGGCAGGATAATACCAGCGAAAACTCCCCGGGTGACCTTCTTACACACTCTAGACGGCCGATATTTTCACGGGAACTATAGGATAGATATCTACGGATACAGCATGACGCAAATATAGCGGTGTACACTTCCAACCAGCGAGACAAAGGCCACTCTAGGTCGGACCCTCCTAGCCTTACCCAGACCCATTGCCCACCTCTGAGCTCCGTGCCCGTTCGTAATTATGGACACAATTTTCGTACCCGGGGAAGCAGCACTAGTCCTGAATGATCGGAGGTCGAGAAGGGAGTTGATGCAAGGGGGGTATGGCAGGAACGAACTGGAAGGTGATCCCGTTCTTCTTGCACGCCGCATCAATGACCTCAAGCAGCGTCCGTCGCTCCTCGCAGGCGAAGAATCGCACCATCCGCAAGCCCAGTCCATCCCGTCCCACACGGCCCAGCAACTCCAGTAGCGCGCCCTCGCAATCGAACGTCTCCTCGTCAAAGTAGAACTCGAGCACCTTGATTTTGCGCGACAGCTTGTGGAAGAGCTCCTCGGTGTACGACCCATCGATGCAACACAGGTGCTCGACCGCAGACTGCTGCGCGATCGCATCTAGGAAGGGATAGAGGTGCTCCTTCCGACGCAATGGGCCAAATATCTTCTGCTCCAACGCCGCCGCGACCCATGCATCATTCCACGGCTGACGAAAAGGCTCTAGTAGAGGGAGTGCGCCACTCGGGTTGAACCCACTGAAGACGACGCGGGTCAGCTTCTTGCCCCTGCGGACGTGCCCGACGAATTCCTGGGCCCATTCTGCTTTCGGGTCCCTCTTGAAATTGAGCTCTTGGCCTAAGGACGCATGGACGTGCAGAGAGTGCAGTTGAGCGGCGAACGCGGCGACGATGACGCTGACGACGGAGTCGGAGACATAGCGCGCGTGTAGGTAGAGGTGTTTGAGGTTCGGCACTTTGAACGCGTCGAGCTTCAGCACTCTTTCAAGGAAGGAAGGATTCCTCTGTAAGTTCCTCTCGTTGAGCTCGAGCTCGAGGGTCTCCACCATCGGGAGCTCGAAGCACGTCTTCAATGAATCAGGCCACATGGGTCCGTTAAGGGTGAGGTGAGGAATTCTGCGGATGGCGTCCTTTTGTAAGAGCACAGGGGCAAACACGGTGCGTGGCCGACAGATGTACGTGAATTTGCGGATGGTGTCATTCGTGAACAAATCCACCCAGTCCAGCTGAGGTAGATCAGCATCGGTCGAATGGATGGTGATCAGTCGTACGAGGGCTCGGAGATCAGGATGACTGCGTAAGGTCTTCACGAGCCGTTGCCCCGAGGAATGCGGTGCCTTGTCCGATGTGTGGTAAGTGATGGATCGGTATAGCGATTTCTGGGCTGGAAGGGTCCACAAGTGGGCTACTCGGGCTGCTGCAGCCTGCTCCTTCGCTTCTAGGTAGAGCACAAGCTCGAACACGATATCTTCGTTGATGTGTCGACGGGCCATCATGATAGCGTCAGGCAGCGGTAAAACGGTGGAGGTAGTATCCTGCGGACTTTAGGGTGGTTGAATGCCCCTGAATAAGCGTACGTTCCGCCAAAAGTGATGTTGACCACACTTACTGTGGTATATTGGAAGTGTTCTGAGTTGTGAGGCTGAGCTCTTCTGGGGTGGACCGACTTTATACCTGCGGATCGGAGGGATGAATTGTTCTACCTTCGCTGCCCGACCCTGGCTCGTGTTGCCTAGCAGCCCTCGTTGCAGACCTCGTTTCGTGCGCGGAGGTCGAACGCAGTGCAATGCGGGAGGAGGGCATGTGGAACAAAATCACGAGCGAGCCGCGTGGTGATCGACCAGTACTTACTGTACTTATGTGGCTCTCGAATCTCGCGGCCGGGACATCGGACCGTAGTCGCTCGTCTAACGTGAGGCTTGGATAAGTATCCTTGTACGAAAGCATTGGATAGCAAGAACGAAAGCTATGGATACAAAATCAGTGAAACGGGTGAGCTGTGCTGTATGGTCCGATTCATGGGCGGAATATCGTATATCGAATGTAGAGGCATAAGGATAGCGAGCAACCGCGTGCGAGAGCGAGAGGTAGGAACAGAGCAAAGCCACATGACCCGAAAAAAGAAGAGCCTCATGGAGGTAGGGACGGCAGATACGATCATGCAGGAGCGGAAGTAGACTCGCGCGGAAGCCCGCGTCTGGCGAGGTCGTTGACGGCCTTCGCAAGCTGCGCGTTTATGGTCATCTGCTTCTGCGCCCTTGCGTCTTTGCCGAAACGTTTGAACAGTTCTGCACATATGTCAACGAGATCAGCATGCTGTTGAATCGGTTGAGGAGTTACCCCACTCACCTAGGAAGCGTTCTCCGACCCACAGGCCCAGCGGCGCATTACCGACGACGATTGGTGTTGCAACCTTCCCATTCTCCCCGCTTGTACTTGCGCCCTTGGTAGGAGGAGCACCCAGCCCAGCTGCGAGTTGCTCGCACGTCTGAAGCATCGAGCGGGCATGGTCACCAGCGGTATGGAGGTAGTGCGCGGTGATGAGCGCGAGGACGAGCGCACGCAGATGGTTGTCTTGCGCCTTCGTCGCGAGTTCAAGAGCGTGCTTCAAGTGTTGCCTAGAACAGGATCAGTCGATGCGTAGGTATGGGTTCAAAGATATGAAAACTCACTTCGCCTTTAGGATCTCGGGGGTGAAGCACGCCTCGAGCACCTGCCCAATCGCTTCCAAGGTTCCGCCCATTCCGCAGCACAGTTTGATGACTTCCGATCCGCGCGCCTCAAGGCCTTCAGCATCATCGCCCTCCGTCCACTCTTCGTCAGTCTCTGAGAGTCCTTGTCGCCAAGTGTCGCCCATGGTCGCCTTGCGCTGCTGCACTCCAACGCAGAGTGCGATCTCTCCAGCACGAGCGGCGACATTGACGAAGCTGCCTGGCTCGGAGTGGTGCGCTGCGGCACGATAGCAGCGGAGAGCGCGTGCGGGACGGGCGAGTGCGTGCGCGAGGTGTGCATGGTGCAAGGCTATGCGGGCGGAGAAGAGGTGAAAGATGTCGTAGGATCGTGTATGCGCGATCAGTATATCGAGGTTCTGTTCAGAAGATATTAGTTGTCGTATCTTAGCATACTATGCCAATGGCCCACCTCTTCAGCAACATCAAATTCGCTGCGCATGATAGAGACCTGCGACATTTAAACGTGAAACCCAAGCGTGTGTGGCAAGGGGAAAAGCACGCACCGCGATGACTTCGCACAGCAGGTCGGCCTTAATCCTGGCAAGGCGTTCCTCGACCTCCTGGACGTCTCCCATGCTCGCCCAGATCGAGACTGCAGTGATCGGTCAGGTATCGTATACTAAAGATAAGTATAGAATGACGCACAAGAGATCTCACGCGCAGCCTCGCAGTCCCATGTCGTCAAGCCTTCCGTAGCGAACACCTTGCGCTTGGGTTTCCTGCCAACTGCATCTCTCTTCGAAGAACTACTGATGAGGAACGCGAGCAAGAACAAGATCCGTGGATGGGTAACCTGCACAACAAGTGATGGACCAGGGACGAATGGTACCTTGTCGAGCGCATATAGTCAGCGATATTGGCGAACGCATGCACGAAAATGCAGATTCACCTCGACATTGCCCTCAGGAAACTTGTCAAGCACCTCGGAATCGAGCAGGGCATGGAGATGCGAGAGCCTTGGCGAGACCTCGGTTGCTTCACCCGCATGAGTGTAGTACACCACCGATAGCATGAGGAGATGCACGGCCATCGCAGCCTCGAACGCATCCTCGAACATGATGAATGTCTGTTCCTCTGGCGGAGCCTGTGTACCCTTTCCATTTGCACCGGGGTCGGTCGCAACGTTCGCTTGTGAAGGGTGCAATGGCTTCCGCGTCTTCGGAGTCGAGGCGGCTTCGTATGAAAGCCCCAACGCAGCCTCTGCACGCTGGATCGCCTCGCCAACGTCCTCCCATATACTGGCAGCGATCAGGATGCGGGTGCGCAGGACACGCGCGAGGAGCGCTACTTGATTATGCTTCTGCGCAGTCGAGCGATCCTCGAGCTCCTGGACTGACGCAAGAGCAGCGTGCACGTCCTGTGCGCTGGGTAGGGGAGACGACATGGTACGCTGATGAGAAGTAGTCGAACGGGACTTGAGAGGTGTAGACGGGGATTTGGAAATGGTAGTCGGCGTCGTCAAGAGGGAGATAAGGGCGAGGTATGCAGAATAGACTATATGCGGGGGATCTGAGGGTAAGAAGGATGCAATGAGGTTGCGGATCTGGTTGCGGGCGAACTTGGTCTTTTGCTGCCATTGAGAGAGTTGCGCTTGAAGCAGTGCAAGCTGGTGCCTATATGCGCGCAGGGAAGGGTGCTTCATGCGGCGTCAGGATTTATTCCTGCTATACGGATCTCTAGTGGATTCGTACCTTCTGAGATATGATAGACTATGACTCTGTACGTGAGCGTCGTCGAGACAAACAGGCCTGCCAAATACACTCACCCCTCGACTCAAAGCCTTTTCCACCTGAGCTCACCGAAAACCCCAATTAGACGTCTTTATTCGGCCGTTTCGCAGGGTATATGCGCACCTCTGACTCTATCCCCTTCGCCCAGACATGCTCCTCGCTCTGGCTCATCCCACCACTAATCACCCGCATCCCAATCTCCGCCAACCCCGTCCATGCCCGACACTCAATCTCCGGAGACAGTGCAGGCAGGGCCAAGCATTTCCGCAGAGCAGTGAGAGACAAAACAAGCGAGTGGACGTAGTACCTGTGGTTGGGCGGGTGCGCGAGCAACGAGGGCAGGCTGACGAGTAGGATGGCAGGTGGTATCGGCCTCAAGCCACAATCTTGTTGCTGCTTCAGATCTGGAGACGTACTAGATAGTTCTGGACGAGAAACTGGTTCGCTACTTGTCTGAGACGGGAGAGGTGTGAGAGGCTCTAGGTCGGAGTAATCGTCGACGACGGCCTCGGTCGTCGACTGTATGCGTTGTCTCTTCAGCGGTCGAGGGTTCTCGTCAACGGGGTCGCCTTCGTCTTCCACGCGCTGAGTGTTTCGGTGACGCGTCGCGGAAGCATTCGGGGCCATCGTGGTGGTGGTCGGATGCTGAGGATCGCGGGCCACCTGCTCGCGTCAGCGTGACACTTCCGACATCCCGAACACGGCAATGCCGCGTTATGTCACGATGTGACTCGACGCGCCTGAGGGCGCTGGGTGGCGCAAGCGTCGACCGCAGTGACTCTGAGCTTCGGTGAACGGCGTACATCTGGATATCTGGACATCTGCCACTCAGAAGCAATCAGATTCTTCTGCATGCATTACCTACCACGCTAATTACGATATTGTCAGCCAATAGCTAGGGTACTGACGCGCTCCTCAAGCCAGCCTGTATCTGTTGCTCGTTACCTTCGATTGCCCGGCTTGGGGCTCTTAGTCACTAACACTGCGCTCGCAATGCGTATCATGAGTCCCATTGGGATCGGAGGAGGGGATATCTGGTATGTATCATAATATATCGGTCTCAGCCTCTCAGGTAAGTCTCACGTTAGAGATCCTGAGTAGCAGTAATTACCGGTAATGCTGGGTAATTAAAGCATTGGAGTCCGAGGAGCAAATATCTGTATCCGCAGCGAAGTCTAGCTTGCCAAGCTTGGATTCATTGAAGAGTCCGGTAAATTGCAGATCGGAGCGGCGGGCCGGATGAGATCGAGCGGAGAACATGCGCGTCAATCGCTCCCAAAAGGCTATATGATGTCCACATTTGGGCAAACCGCTGGAGGTATGGCACGCTTAAGGATTCTCACAGACGTCAGACAGCTCAATCTATCTTATACGCCTGTCTAATGCCCATGCGCTCGACATCTCCTGACCGGGCTATGCCCCTCTCTCTCCTTTCTCTTATTCCACCATCTCCTCCCCCCGTTGGCCCCTCTTTCCTTCCTCCTCGCTCTTCGGAGCGGCCGCGATGCTATGGCCAACGCGAGCGACACCATCGGTGCCATCCTCGTCGGTGCCCTCGTCTCCGCCGTGTTAGTCAACCTCAGCCATCAGCATACACGCATATATCAACGATGATGTTTGTGCAGACTTTCAGGTTCGGTGACCACGCAAGCCTTCGTGTACCTCAGGATCTACGGAGGTGATGACTATAAGCGCAACATCTGGATTGTGAGTCTTCTTCCCCCATCGTTTCGCTCTCAAGCTTTGCTCAACGTGTACTTGCGAAGGTGTCTATTCTATGGTGTGTCACATGCCGGACTATTTGGCTAGATGGACGGCGAACTCACGTCGAGCAGGCTCCTGGATACGGTACATCTCTCCATGGCGTTCGCATCTGCCTGGATCTACCTCATCCAAAACTGGGGAAACGACGCTATCTACGATTACATTCCATGGTGAGTGCATATATTCACCCCGATACCTCTCTCCTTCAATATTCCTCTTCAACTCCGCAGGACTATCGCTGTACGTACTCCGAGTGCCTAGTCCATCGCATCCGCTAACCATTCTTGTCGGAACAGCTTACCGTAGCTCTCACTGTGAGTACTTTCACCATACGAGCCACATGTTCTGGAAAGCTCGCCAGGCAAAGGGGGGTGCAACAGTACTGTTCAGTTCAAAGCCGCCATGAGCGCTTTATACCCTGTGCGGACTTCTCATGTCCGGTCCGTAACATGACACCCGCACTCGTCCCGACCTTCTGCGGGACTGCCGGCTCTGCACATGCACGGATACGTATGTGTAGGCGACACCTGTCGTTCAGAGGCCGCATATATGCGTGGCGTTTGCCCTCAATTGAGATTACTCCAGACGGACTCAGGGGAGTTCGGCACAAATTCTTAGACATTTGCACATTCTCTCGTTCAGATCGACTCACTTATCCTCACAGGCTATCGTTACGCTGATTTCGCATTGGTACGTACGCCGTCTGCTATAGTGTATCTCTGTCTGATGGCTTGCAGTTTCTTTGCCCACCGTATCTACCTCCGTACGTGACATGACACGACATCCCGTCGTTTCTCCGGTTCCTGATCACCTGATACAGTGAGCGGGTCTTCGTGGTGGTTGACTCTGCCAATAGTAAGTACCAGATCATTACGACGACTGGACGGCCATTGACACGCAACCCAAGCTTCTCTTAGCATTCGGTCGGCTCGGTGAGTTATCCAAACTTCCCGTCCAAGATTCCGCTCACCGGGATATCCAACAGTCGCAGCGCTCGGTGAGAATCTCAGATATCTGGTTTGATATAGAACCACTGACCTCACTGCGGCCGCTCAGTGTCAACGTCTGAGATGTAAGGAACCCCTTGCTGCCGACCGAGACCATCGCTGATAGCCGCTGTAGGATCTCTCTGCGCAGTTACGAAGCGTTCGTTGACCGTGTTGGAGTGCGTGAGCATTTGCACTTCTGCTGATGCTTGTCCGCTGACCATCCTCGCAGTGGGTTTTCACGACTGGACTCTCACTGTCTACGACCGTGGACGTCCTCATCACGATAACATTGATCTCCCTGCTCCAACGCAGCCGCACGGGGTTCTCTACAATGTACGTATCCACTCTATCATCATGCTCGCAGTGTGTTCTGACGAAGTCGTCGTGCGCGTGTAGAACGGACCACTTAATTGACGTCGTCACCTTATACACCGTCGAAACAGGCCTAGTTACGAGGTACGTAAGAGTCTCTCCCCGGTTGTCCGACTCTGCTCCGTGAGTAACCGGCTGAGTGAACTCCAGTATCACTACAGCTGTCTCGCTCATATGTGTGAGTGCCAAGGCGCCACGCTTAATTGGCATGAACTAATCCTGATACGTGCACAGTGGCTCACAATGCCCCGGAACCTCATCTTCCTCGCGCTACACTTCTCGATATCTAAATGTACGTCTACTCCTCTCTCCGCAAATCAACAAATGCTGATAACATGCTACACAGTATACGCAACATCTACATTAGCCACGTACGTGCGCTTTGATCGCCGCCGCTTGGCGGGCAGAGGGAACCTTCGACTGATGGGATGTCTACTTTGACAGATTGAACGCACGAAAATCACTCAGGCGGCGCACGCGCCAGCCGGATCAGCACATCCTCCCTATTATATCATCTCTGCACGACGCGCAGAGCCAGACGCGGAGAGACCAAGGAGAAGTTCTGGTGCGTACACATCATGTGCTCGGCGTCACCGCGTGTGGCCGCACGTCCGTATATGTCGAGAATGTCTCACCTGGTGTTCACGCCGCACGACAGGACTCTAGCAGCTTGAAGCGGGACAGCGCGATCAGTGCGGGTGCGCCGAGGATACGGGTACGTCCACCTGCTGTCTCTCCACCTCCAGTCCTGTCGCGCTCATGTCGCCTTATGTCACCGTGTGGGGCCGCACTGGCAGACATTGACTCGATTTTTGGATATCAAACACCGCGAGAGCAATGCGCAACTCAAGGCAGCGCTGGCGGCAGCGCAGCAGCCGGAGCCATCGCCGCCACCATCCGCATATTCTCCATCAGTTTAATGGACTCGGGTTGGGACTTGGAAAGGACATGCTAGTCGCAGGTGTACATAGTATTGTATTTGTATCGAACGTGCCGTCGTTCTGAGATCCGGGGTGTTGTTTCTAGGTTTCATGTTCCATGGCCTTTTTTGGGGGGCCTGGAACACTGCCGCCAACGTCAGGCATGGGCGCCTCCCATTCTATAGTCGCTGTGTTCCTACCATCGGCTGGCCGTAATATCGCCCATACCGGAGGTGGCAGCAGACCCGATCTCGTACGGAGCCGCACGATAAGATCAATATCAGCTGTTTGTGACTCTGAGCCCATCAACTGCGGAAGTGGACGCCGGGCTCGTCCCTTGTTGAGACTACGTGGCACATCAGAGCACGGACCCACTCTGTTGTTGGTCTGTTGGCTCTTGGTCCGTACGACGATAATCGGTGAGTATTAACCACACTTGGTCAAACTTTTGCCCCATGAAGCTCATGTTCTCATCAAGTCGCGATGCAGAAGGCCACCCTGAACGACGACATACTGCGAGAAGTCTTCGACTATCTAGCTCCCCACAGCGACCTCGACGACTACACGGATGCCATTCGGACCGGTTGGACAGACCTAGCTCATGCCGCACTCGTTTGCCACGGCTGGGCACGTCCCGCACAACTTGCGTTATACGCCAGCACCGTCATGATCCATCTGAACGACGTGCCAGACAATGCCACCTGTCCCCACGAGTGCGCGCCGATAGCGACCCTCTTCGTGCGGACGATACGGACGTGTCCGCACCTCCGACCCCTTGTTCGATCCATCGTCCTGCAGGTGACTATCGATATGAAAAGGTTCAGGAAGAAGAACGTCGACTGGCTCTATCTCCTTCCCGAGGATGGTCTCCGCGCGTTCCAATGCTTCTGGTTTACGCGTCATGTACGGTTCCCACTATCCTTGCTATCGGCCCCCGCCGTTCGTACCGCCCGTCACGTCCATCTCCATTCAGAATACGAGGTCATCCCATTCTCGTCCGTGACGTCTCTCAAGGGCGCAAAGGATCTCCATGTCCATGTGAATACTCCGCAGGTTCGCACAGACGGCAAGTTCAAGGAGATGATCTTCGACTCCCTTCCGCCCGTCCAGAAGTTGACGCTGAACATGCATGACTACCCGGGACACGGCCAGTACCTCGCCGCCCTTGCTCCAGGACTTCAATCTTTCACGACTACCGGCGAATGGTTTAAAAACGCGTCCCTCGCTGAGCCTGCCGGCAAGGAGATCGCGCGCTATTGCCGCGACGTGAAGGAGCTCGTCCTATGTATTGACTGGGCCTCGCTGTGGATTAACCCATTCATCCGACGACTATTCCGATGCCCGTACCCGTTCCTCGACGACCTCGTGTCGCAGAAAACCAGGATGGAGCGTCTCGTGACCCCACCCGGGAGCTACACGGAGAAGTTCTTCCAGCATCTTCCCCCTACCCTGAAGGTCCTCGAGTTCGTGCTCCAAAGCGGTGCCTCGTTTGCGTTCGAGCGCCCGCTCCAGGAGGCCATTATCCGACTCCGAGACAAGAACTTGAAGCGGCCGATGGCGATGGCGAAGATCGTCTTTTGGAGTATGGTCGAGTGCAACGGCCCGAATGAAGGTCGTGCCGAGCTTCGGGAGGTCTGCAGCGCGTCTGGAGTGGTGTTTTGTCACAAGGTGTGGGACAAAAGGGGTGTTCAGGACCGTATGTCCCGTTCCGTCCATGCATTCCTGGCAAACTCCCACCTGATTTAACTTTCGCAGTGAATAATGCAGCAGCTGACCCGAAGTACTATTGCTGCAAGTCTTGTTGTCCGGAGGTTGGCTTCCACTTTCCACTTATCTCGTCGTGTCAGATTCGGTACTCATCCAACCGTGTAGGGCGGACATACGTCGGTCTGAAGTTTGGGGGTCACAAGCCACTGCAGTGATGATTTGATCATTGCTCGGCTCAAGTAGCTGTGAATACCACTTGCGATGGTCTATCCACTCTTCTGCAGTATCTATGAACCTACAAGCAACTTATTGCAAGAGAACCCTGCGGCTGACTAAGGTACGGAATGCCGCTGCTGCGTATACTAGTACTGACAAGTATTATTTATCGCACCATATAGCAGGTTCGCACAGTAGAGCAGAAGTGTCCCGGTGGGCTATGTCACATCCGAGTGAAGTCCGTTGAGCGACTGTGGACGTTTCGCAGGCCAAAATTCGATGCTATTAGATGCTATCCTTCGCATTTTGGGTCAATTACATTGACGAAGACGTGTGTCCTAGCTGTCTAACCACTCATCTCCTCCACATACTCGAATTGCACATCATTCATGACGCATGCCTCTGCAAGGCGGGCGTACTCCCGCTTCCCGATAAGTTCATACTCGTAACTCAAAACCACGATTCGAGAGAGAGCGATGGTTTTCCGCCCGGCACGAGCGATGGCATCTATAAGAGCATCCTCGAACGGGATGGGCTCTTGATTCCCTACGAACTCCAATACCTTGACAGATGAGGGGAGGCGTTGGAATAGGCGTTCCGTGTAAGTCCCAGCGACGACCGCAAGGTGCTCGAGCCTCGTACAGTGCAGCACGAGTTCATCGAGGAAAGGGCGAATGATCCTAGACCCGTAGCTGCGCACAATTTTAGGTGCTTGAGGCCCCTACTGTGGCGAATCAGCGTCGATTCCATCCACGGGCGGAAGTCCCCCTGCTCACGCCACGGCCCGTCGGTAGTGAGAGTGTCGAGTTGTGGGGAGAGCGCAATGAATACCTTGTACGGCGCGGGGCAAAAGTAGTGCCAAGGGCACAAGATAGCGAGCTTTGTCAACTTCGGAGGGAGTTCGCCCAACTCGAACTCGCCATCAAGGGCCCTGTCCACCGTCAAGGAGAGACTTTCCAGCCCTGGCACGAGAACCGCCTTGAGCATGTCCATTGAAGAGATTTTCCAAACAATAAGAGAGATCACGGTTTTCACCGCAGGTGCGTCCATCAAGCTTGCCAGGAAGAACGATTCGGGCGAACTGCATTTGTATTCGAGCCGACGGAGTGTGTGAGGAGGAATGAGGCGGAGCCAGTCCAGGCATGAGTCATTGATATGGCGTCCTTCCGTGATGGAGAGCGAACGGAGGAGGACTCGGAGATGTGGGGACGTGCGCATAGTTCGAGCCAACAAATTTTTGCGCTCCCTCGAGATTGTGACGGGCTCGCGATTAAAGTCGGCGTGCACGTATAAAGTGATATCGCTGTAAAGACCCGCCTGAGCTGGCGCCGTCCAATCACGGCAACGAGTGCAGCATGAGCGTAATCTCGCGAAGGGTAGAGGTCCAGGTTCTCAAGGACGGTGTAAAGTATGTCTTGACCGAGTGGGAATATGCGCGGTGATGCCAAACCAGTGGTAGTATCGATGGAGGTCATGTTGAACTATCACTGGCACAGCGTTCCCCACCTATGTCAGTCAATGCTACCATGAGATGCATACAGATTTGCGCACGTACATCGCAAAGCAATAGGATTTGGTGACTTGTTCTGGCCAGCTGTTCCATTCGAGGTTGAATTCGGAGTACTGCGGAGTATCTGATCGGAGTTCAAACCAAAGACGTCTCTGGATATTCGGAGTTCCTATTCGAGCATTACTGACTTTCATGGCACTACATTCAAGATTATTAGTCTCGTCCGACTCACAGCGACACCCTCCAACTTCTTGCCGGTATTTGGTCTCATTCCCGGAGAGTTTGTCCAGCGGTCATGATCTATGATTAGAGAGACCCGCCGACTGAAGGGCTACACTTCGGTGTACTCTCGGACTTCACTGTGGGTCAGGGCTGCTGAGTGGGTGGACAGGTACCCACCCTTGTCCGACAGAGCAGAGCGGTAAGGGCAGTTTGGATCGCTCGATGGAGATAGAGGACTGTACGCTTACAGCGTAATTCCAGGAAGTCCTTGTTCAGTGAGACATGACTTCAGCGCACCGCGATTTGCAAACACGCGAGACAAGACAAGGGACGTACTTAAGAGAGACAGCGACCTACACTCTCGCCGATTTGGGATCTCTGGCCACTCAGTCACTGACTACCACCACAACCATTTGTTGCCATGTCTTCCGTCCTCGCGGGCCCACCTACTGAATGCTGTTTGCGCACCGTTCACCACACCGGCGAAGCCCGCGGAACGATCGAGGAGTACGCAGGGGTGAAGACGTACGCTACTCGCCCGCCTTCGGGTGACGCGTCCAAGGTCATACTTTACTTCTCCGACCTCTTCGGTCCGATGTATATCAATGCACAGCTGTGCATGGACTACTGGGCGTCGAATGGTAAGTGGTGGTCGCTCGCCGGCGGCTTGCGCTGATTGATCTAGGATACACTGTCCTCGGGATCGACTACTTTGAGGGCGAGTCCATCCTGCAGCACCTCGGGAATGAGGGCTTTGATTGGCGTGCCTGGATGGAACCTTACAAGGAGAAGGCCCCGAAGCTCGTCAAGCCTTGGATCGCAGAAGTGCGCAAGGCATATGGTCCGTCCATCTCATCCTCGTCATACATACCTCCTGACTTGCGTCGCCGCAGAAGGAGCAAAGTTCTTCTGTATCGGCATGTGTTCTGGGAGAGTCCATGGCGTACACTGTAAGCTAATGACATCCAGGGAACTGTTTCGGTGCGCCTTACGTTATGGAATTGCTCGCGGAGGACTGGGTGACTGCAGGTCCGTCCCTGGCAAAGTCGCATTCGGCCTCATAGTTTGCTGACCCAGTGAGAATTTTTGTAGGAGCTTTCGCTCACCCCTCCTTCCTCGACGACACGCACTTCAAGAGCCTCAAGCGTACGTATCTTTAGTCCGATGCTCCCATCATGGCGCCCACTCACCATGGCATTGCAGGTCCGCTCCTTCTTCTCTGTTCAGGTGAGCCAAAGCACGTCAGCGGCGTACTGGAAGCTGAGCTCATTTCCGAACACGCAGAGGAAGACTTCAGCTTCAGCACCGAGAACAGGCGGCGCGCGGTCGACATCCTCATCCAAGACGAGAAGGAGTACTCCTTGATTCTCTACGGAGGCATCTCTCACGGCTTCGCTACGCGCGGGGATCCCAACATCCCAAACCAAAGTGCGTATAATCCCGTTGCTGCGTACTGTCATAGATTTCCAACGTGCTTGTCTTGTCAGGATGGGCGAAGGAACATGCAGCGCTGAGCGCGCTGAACTGGTTCGACCACCACGCTCTGTATTCTGCCTGAGCATGTCGCATGTCGCGCGTGTATATGCCTAATTACACTATACAAGGTGGCACCCGAGGGTATCGAAGTATATCCGAGTAACATTCGCACACTCTGGACGAAGCCCAGCATTCCTCCGACGAAACGACCGTCCCGATATCCGACTCGCACGCAGACTATTCAGAAGCTGCGAAGTGCGTTACTTTGAGTTCACCTCGCATCATTCGAACCTCGTTTGAGACATTCATAGACTGACCCGCACGGCTCCCCGCACTCGAGCATCCCCACACATTCACCATGTCCACAATCCTCGCAGGCCCCTGCGGCGACTGCTGCTCGCGCACCGTGCAACACTCCGGCGTCGCTCGCGGCACCATTGAGGTCATCGCCAACCTGCAGACGTATGTCGCGCGCCCGCACCCGAACCTTGAAGATACGCAGTTGCGGAAGCTCAAGGTGATCTTGTTCTTCGCGGACGTGTTCGGTGCGCTGTACATCAACTCGAAGCTCGCGATGGACTATTGGGCGGATAACGGTGGGTGCCATCGTTCTTCTAGCGTTGGGGGCGAGTAGGGCTGATGGCGGTGGGCCCCCCACAGGGTATCTCGTGCTTGGGGTCGACTACTTCGAGGGCGACTCGCGCGCGATACACGAGGGCAAGCCCGGGTGGAACGTCGACGAGTGGGTTCAGCCGTACCGCGCGAGCGCTGCGAAGATCACATCTCCTTGGATCGAGGCTGTCAGGGATAGATACGGTGCGTGCAACATACCTCCTCATCCCTGGGAGACCGATAGGTGAACGCTATACAGGCGGGCCCGAGACGCAGTTCTTCGTGGTAGGTGCGTTGCATCTTCCATATCACCAAAGCGCGCCGCTGGCAGGGATGTCGAGTCTGACGAGGACGCATCACGTATGATCATTGCCAGGTTACTGCTTCGGTGCACCCTTCGTGATGGACTTGTTAGCCACCGACTGGGTAACGGCCGGTAAGTGCGGCATCGGCCACAGACAAGCCGTGCATGTGTATGCGGACCTCACCTGATACTCGGACAGGTGCATTCGCGCACCCCGCGTTCCTCGACGAGAACCACTTCCGCAACCTCAAGCGTGAGTTCTAGTGCAGTTTTTGAAGCGCAACTTCTCCCCCGGCGCTGACACTAGAACTCGGTCGCGTTCGCAGAGCCGCTGCTTCTCTCTTCTCCAGGTACGTTATCCCGTCCCCTTTGTTCCTCCTACGGCAGGACCGCCCGCAGCATATAACTGTGGGCCGCCCACTCGCTAACGAAAGGGCCGACGCCCGGATACCCACAGAGGACGACTTCACGTTCCCGCATGCCGCGCGCCGACGCGCAGAGGACATCCTCGTGGAGCAGCACGCGACACACACAGTTCAGATCTTTAGCGGGGCGCGGCACGGGTACGCGACGAGGGCGGACCCGGAGCTGCGGACGGAGCGTGAGTCCTGTTCATCTGGGTTTTGCGAGGGGGCGCGGGGACTTCTAAGTTGAATTTATAGGGTGGGCGAAGGAGGAGACGGCGCGGGCGACGTTGAACTGGTTCGAATTTCATGGCAATTGCCGGTAGAAGAGCTGCCATCCGGTGCTTCAGACTGCGAGTCCGGCCAGAGGGACGTTCTAGCTGCACAGTTGTAGAGATTGCGCTGGTTGCGGGGAGGAAGTGAGGTTTTTCTGGCAGTGTTTGTTGAGGTCGTGTCGTGTAGGGCGGCACTGAGAGGCTACAGAACTATCGAGTCTCGACTCCTGCTCGCGAGAGATGAGGAAACTAGATGGACTTGCTTCCTGGAGGCAGTACTAGTCAGGTACGGGGTGGTCGGGAGGGTCGGGGAGATCTGGGAATTTGTAGTGCGGCTCCGGCGGCCTTGGCAAGAGCGCGACAGAACCTTGAAACAAGCAACCGTGATAGCTTCGTGAGTGTTACCCGGTCGAAATTAGGGCGTACGACTTGGACTTCGACGTCTGGTACGATTTTCCTTGTAAGACCTCGTGACAATGCGCACGCAGGTTCAATGAACGAAGTCAAAGATGAAGATGGTAGGAGTGCTTGCTTGGACTCCAATATGCATTGCCAGATATGCACGGGCGAGGGAACGGCTTGAGGCGACCAGGGACGAGTCGGAACGACAATATTGATGTTGAGCCACCGCTCATCGACCCTAATATCACTCGCGAAAATGAGGGCGGCTGAGAGGGAAAATGGTGTGGCACTGGCAGCTCCCGACGATTGTCTACAAGTCGTACTTGGCACGGGGAGAGACCCTGGCTTAGTGTGGGTGGCTGTGGGCGCCACGGTACGGGCATGCGAGGATGCGAACTACGGGCTTACGGCCGGTGATATATACTTACTGTCTGTCCTACAAAGTCTTTATGTGAATTACCATGGCAAGCTGTCTCGAAAAGATGTCTTACGTGGGTTACCAAGCTGTATCGGCTGCAACTTAAACCTACTGAGGGACGGTTTCGACGTCATTTGACAGGACTTGCGCCCTGGAGGAAAACCGATGATGGTGGCGTCTGCACCTCATGCGCGAGTGGTGGCCGAGGACATCTGAGGGCGTGGACATGTCGAATGAAGCTTCACGCTGGAGAGACTGTCAGCAGTACTTAGAGTCAATTTTGTCAAACATAAGCGCACCAAACGGTTGCGAGTAGACGTCCGAGGTCCGAGGAGCATCTTGGTATGACAATTCGGAGACGTCGTTGCTACTACACACCTGCTCGCCGCCGCCGCATGCATATTCCGGTGGTATCGGTGCAGTGGTGGGTCTTGGGGCTCCGGGCCCCGGGGGTAAGGGCATAGCCTGGAATAGTGGGACGATGGGCGACGCCACTTGCGCCAGAAGCTGAGTACTTACTTACCCGACGGCAATCGCAACCTCTCAAGGAGCGGGCCGCGACGCCTGATTGTGGCTGAGGAGAGAGAGGGCGTCGAACACGCGATGTCGAATGATGTGGCTGAAAGCGGAGTGAGCCGCGTTCGCTTACTATGAGCGCCGCCGGCGTTCTTCGCCTTTTGCTCTCTTGCAACGATCCTGTGCGCTCTGCTAAGTACAAAACAAAACGGCACGCCATGGGCGGGCGCACCCACCCAGCCCTCGTGTTGCATGAATGCCTAGCACCGTTGTCCTCGGTGCAGTCGCTCCCTTCGCCATGAAGGCCCTAGCCGGCATCCAGGAGCTCGAGGTGGACCGCCAGACCCAGCTTGCACACTCTATGGGCGCCGTCCTCATAGGCAGCTTGATCGCGTTGTTGTGAGTTCTACGTATGGGGTGTGGTATGTATCTGCTTTGCTCAACCTCACACTTCATCCCGTCTCGTGGCCAGTCTCTCTGGGGCAGTATCGATGCAAGTATTCTTGTACTTCCAACTGTACCCCAGAGACGTCCTCAGAATCAAGGCAATGGTGAGTCCTGGCTTACATGACTGCAATGTCTCATCTCATACTACTTCGCAATCAGGTCGTCGCCGTCTGGTGGGTCGCTCAGTCTCAACTAGTTCCCATGCTTCTCCTCTCACGAACCGCTAGGCTTATCGATGCGCTGCATTCGGCGATGACAATCACCGCGAACTGGCAGTATCTCATCGTCCATTTCGGAGACTGGGATATGATTGACGACATCACATGGTGCGTTGCTCGCGACACAACCTACACTTATCCCTGAACCTGACAGCCTCCTGGCTGCGACGTCGCTTCAGGTCAATCGCGGTACGTACACGAGTCCCACGTTCGTCTGTCAGTGTGCTCACATCGCTTTCTCAGGTGTCGGTTGCTCTCACGGTGCGTCAGTTGGTTGGCTACAGCAAATTTGGCCTCAACCCCCTTGCCCTAGGCAACGATCACGTTCTTTGTGCACTGGTGCGTCTGCTCTGGAACCAAACTACGGAGCAGCTTACGCTCCACATACCTCCTATCTCCTCAGCTTCTTTATTCATCGGATATTTAGCCGTGAGTCGGGTCCAAATCGACGCAAACAAGTATCTTAACCATCCCATCGTCCAGTAAGCCGCGGAAATTGGTACATTACGGCCCCGTTGGTGCGCCTTTCCTCTCATACCTCTGTGGAGTGACTGCTTACTGGTACCACAGGTCCTCCTGGCTCTAACTCGCTTGAGTACGCTCTCTATTGTGGTTGATGTGCCGAGTATCATTCACTAACATCCTTGACAGTCTCTGCCGCAAGTAAGCCTCTTAGGTATATCCTTAACTCTTCCATGGAGCTCACGCCTCGATTCCGATAATTGGATAGTCTCTACGTCAGAGATGTAAGTTGAGCCGCCATAGCGACAGGCCGCTGATTCCTGGATGCTGAATCCCGACCGTCAACAGGATCTCGCTCAAGAGCTACGCCGGGTTCGTACATGGCTACGACGTAAGTCACCCGCTCCCTTGCATCATCCAACCTAACCGACCTGCACCCGCCCACAGTTTGTCTTCACGATCGGCCTCTCCACCGCCGCCTCCCTCGACATCCTCATCACGATCGGGCTCTGCTACTACCTCCGCCGCGGCCGGTCCGGACTCGGAAGGTACCCCTCGTCGCTGAAGTGCCGGACGCATCTGAACGCTCGCCCAGATTGGTTGCATCTGGCATGGACCGCATCATCGACACGATTACGCTGTACACGATCGAGAATGGGATGCTTACTTGGTGTGTGCGCGACGTGCGGGCGTGAGGTCGGTTGGGTGTACTGACTTGTTGTGCTTCGGCGTGAACCAGCATCACGACGGTCGTGTCGCTCATTTGCGTGAGTGCATATCCTCTAGTAGATGGGGACCGGTGCTGATGCGACGTTGGCCTTGGACTCGGACAGTGGCTGACCATGCCGACGAACCTCATCTTCCTGGGACTCCACTTCGCCATCAGCAAGCGTACGTCCACGCCTGACCCTGCTTCTTCTAACGGACACACCTGACGCCTTCTCCTCTTTGCAGTCTACGCGAACTCGTTCCTCGCAACGTGAGCCCGTCACCTTAGACTCATCGTATCGGATAGCGACTGATCCCGGGCCACCCTGAGACCCGCAGACTGAACTCGCGCAAGTCCCTGCTGAACAAGTCGCAAGGGTCGAGCGGGGACCACCCCCTGCCCGTCCTTTTCCCGAGCAGTTTCCGCCGGAGTAACGCCAACGCGTGGTCGCACCGCAGCCATGGCGAGACTCGGGTGCGTACACCCATCCCTCTCCCTCTCCTTACTCCTAATGTCGAGGTATTGACTCGGTGGATTGGCGCAGCTCCAAGTGACAGTCGAGAAAACGGTGCAGCACGACGTCGAGGGTCCCGACCTGGACCCGAGCGATGCGTGCCCGAGCTCGCGGAGCCTGAGTCAGCGCGAGAACGCGATCGAACTCGAGCTGGCCAACTCGAAGAGCAAGACTCCCGAGTCTGTGTACCCCCGCGACCAATGAATGTCTGTTGTGATGGTTTGTCGGTGCTAGTAGCTAGCTAGATACAAGTATACTCAGTAACTGGTCTTGTGCGAGTGCCCGCCACGAGACCCCGCCAAGGCACCTCTCCGCCATCATAAGGACGTGCTGGCTTGCTTGTGTGTTCGTATGGCCAGTAGCGGATCGAGTTACGGAGCGCCGCACCATAGAATGTGCACGTTCATTATAGTAGTACCCATGAATTGTTTTTCTCCGTAGGGTTCGTCTTCGATGTCAGGGCGACAGCTGCATATACGAAAGCGTCTGGATGGTAATCGCAAGCAGGGTTGTCAGTCTTGGGGAGACCGCGCGTGCATCCAATGATTGCCGTAACCTCATTTGCGTGCCAAGAAAACTACTGCGAGTGTCTTCAGCCTGAATCCTGACTGCCGACCACGTTATCTTGCACGACTTCATGCGAATCCCAGTCTGGTCTATCCTCACGCAATTGCCGCCGTTGCCGTTCCAGCCACTCACGCTTTAACCGTTCCGTATTCTCGTTATCGTCATCCTTGTCATCAATGAGATCCCGCCAAGCCCAGGCTAGATCGGCCGGAAGGTCCTCTCGCTCGACGTCTACATCGCCTGAGGTCAGAGGAGAAAGGATGCAGGTTGCCTCAGAAGACTCACCGCTGTACCAGTCAATGATGTGCTTCGCAGCCGTAACGCTATCCATGCCCTCATTAAGATCATATCCTACTGCGTCAGAAAGAACGGCCTGAGCGCGGGGAAGACCAGTTCCAGCAGACATCTCGTTTCCCTCAGGGGTCGCTTGAAGGGAAGTAGCTCGGGAGACCGTTGGGGATGCTTTGAACGGTAACGAATGGGGAGTCACGAGAGGCGAAGAATTCGGATGAGGCTCAAATGACTTGTGGTTCCCAACGCGTTCGAATATAGCCAGTGCGAAGCGGAGGTACAGCAGGTATCCGTCCGTCCGCTCGGGCGTGTCGAGCACAGTGGAAGTCGGTAGCCTGCCTTTCGAGGGTGCGTGAGATGTAGTACGCGATGATATACCCATCAACGGGGATGAAGACGAAGGCGTGGGGGTCCCACCGGTCGTGGAGATCTGATCGCAGAGTGATGTAATTGCGTATGTCGTGGATTGTGTCAGCATCTGCGAGGTTCCGCGGGATTGGCATAGTGTCGCAGAGTTGTGTGCAGATCCGGCGTACGTCGTACTGGAACAGTCTGTGAGAATCTGTGTCACCTCGTGCAAAGAAGAGACTCACCCAATACCCGTAGGCTTCTGGTACGATATGAGCAGCTTCGGTTGGGTCCTCGACAGCTTGCACGCTCCGTCTAGACCACTGGCCTTCTCGCGAAGCGTGTTGACACTTCTTCCTGATACACCATCCCAGCGGTTTGTAGTCTGAGGAGGTGGTCCGGATCGCGGATAGACGCCAGTGAACCAGTGATCGGGGACCTCCTCGCGTTGAGGGGGAATCCATGCGTCGAAGGTGTAGAAGATGCCATAGTCGACCTCCCAGTCCTCATCGACGACGTAGTAATAGCCACCTGCCATAACAAGGTCCGCCTGGACGACCTCCTGGCCATGTTGGTCGCCTGCGAGCTTTCCTTTCTTTCCAGTCACGACCTGACAGGCGTCCAGGACAGCGGTGGATGGCATGCAAGGCTGGCCACTCTGATTGCCACCTGGGAGGGGACATTTGCGAACAGGGATCGAGAGGAAGATGAGGTTGCGCAGAGGATGGTAGATCCAAATCCAGCCATAAGGACTTGCCTCAGGCACTGGCTTGGTGAACGATGCGATGATAGGAGGTGGTTGTGAAGATGACATGAGTTACGACGCCGGCGGGCAAAAGACGACGTTCAGGGTCGGCGAGCTCAAGGAACGACCGACGGGGTGCAAAGTCAAGGTATCGAGTGCATGTTGTTTGGCGCCCTGGTGTGTCCTGTAGCTATAGGTCAGGTCGATGACCGTCAGACAAGAACCAAAGCCCGTGACTCAAGTACTCCAGTACTACTGGTAGTCTGGTACTATAACAAGGCCCTCCGGGCAGACCTACGTTACAACTCAAGCAGACAGATGACGATTCCATAAATGAATAAATGAGTAAATGAGTAAATGATGATGTAGACTCGAGGTGAGACTAGAGAGGTGAGATGCCATACAAACAGAGTGCTCCTTGTCTCTGTCACGTTCCAGGCCATATGCACGACCGTCGGCAGATCCACGAGATTATAGTTCCAGACCCGGCTATCGCTGTGAACAATACAATGCAGCTCTACTACCGATCGTACTTGGCAACCTGAACCTTTCTCAAGGCCGATCGCCGTCTAGAAGTATACGACGTAGGAGGTTATTTGCACCATACTCATACACTATATTACGTCTTCTTCTAACTGTGTACTACGGAGATATCAGTAAACAAGCACAAAACGGCACGGCGAAATGCTACATAGACAGAGCACGAAGTAAGGCTAGCATGAGATAGAGAAAGATAACCCTTAGAGATAATAAATGAGCGTGGAGCGACATCCAAACAACAACAACAAAAAAGCAGAAAACGAGCACCGAGATCGAGACATACAATCACCTCGCCGTCGCCACAAACACATGACTGTGCTCGCTCGGGGCCGCGAGACTATACCGCTCGCTCTCCTCGTCCGCCTTGACCCAGAGCGCGACGAGGTGGCGCCGGGCACCGTCCCGGCTCTCGCGCGCGTCGAGCTCGACCGTCTCACAGAACTTGGTGCAGTCCTGCACCCACACTGCAAAGTTCGTCAGCCGCGCGAACACCGCGTCCTGCTTCTGCACCATGATCTGCACCTGCTCTGTCACCCCAGTGCCGACGTCAGCTTCCGGCCTCGGGCCTCGGAGCGAGAGCGGAGACGCACGTGTGATGCCCATGGCGAGAACCTTCCCGCCGTACATGAGCTTGTAGAGCTGGACGGCCTGCAGGAGCCCGGTGTTCTCCAGGTCTTCGTAGTCCTGCAGCTCGTCGCGTTTGAGGAGCTCCCAGTGCGGCTGGAGCGACTTGACACATTCGTTGAAGCAGATCTGCGCCTTCTTGGCCCATTCCGCGGCCTCTGTGCGGGCAGTCAGCAAGCTGCCGCGGATGCGAACACTGGACACCGCACAGAGATGGGGCAAATGCTCACCGCGGTATGTCTCCTGCCGACTCTGTTCATCGCCCATGGCGGCCTCCCAGCGGCTCTTCTTCGGGCTACACACTGCATCGAGCAGCTCCATCGCCTTCAGGTAGTGATGGTGCGAAGACTGTATCGCATTGCACGCATGCTGCAGTGCCTTTGTGGTCGCCTTGCTCTGTACAGCGCACACGAGTCAGCGGAGCGGATCGTGACAGCCCAAAATGAGACGCACATCCTGGTAAGCCTGGTCCCGGGCTCCGACCGTCCTCCGCGCCTTCGTATACTCGTCTGTGTACGAATGGCCATAGCCATCTGACCTGCGGCGGCGTCGTGAGTCAGGACAGGTGACACTGGAACCGCGCAGCTGAGACACATACGCGGAGCTGCGCCACGACACCGGCCGTCCATCGTCCAAGACTCGCCTCAACTCCTCGAAGTATGTATCCAGTCGTTCTGCCGCGGGCTGAGTCGCAGTAATCTTCGGTTCCGTGTAAGTCGGAGTGGATAGACGCCGTCAAGGAACGCGAACTTGAAGAATACGCACCCGGTTGTTGAGCTGCTCGAGCTGCGCCTCTGCGACCTCTACGCTCGGCAGCATGTCCGTAGACGGACCGGCTTCAGGGGGAGATGGAGATGGGGACACATCGGACGCCTTGAGAGACCCGCGCTTGCCAAACGGAAGCTGGAGCAGGGACGGCTTGCGATTGGGCTTTGGGCTGTGCACGCCGTCGATGAGCATGCCCGAGGCAGGCCTGTACACAGTGGTCATGAGTACGCACCTCTTCTGTTCCTGATTCCGCCGCTTCTTCGCAGCCCGCAGCTGCGCCTTGCAATCCTCCAACGCGCGAAGGTCAGCGACAAGCCTCTGCGCCGCGGCGTCTGCGATCTTCCAGTTCTCATACGTGCGCGAGAGGACGTAGTCGGGGTGTGGGGAGAGCCAGCCCGAGCTCGAGGCGTAGCCAGAGTCGACGGTACTTTCCATGCTGTGGAAGCTAGCCTGACCAGAGAGTGAGGGCGTGTGTCGAGTTTGTGCGGAGGTCGATGGGGATGGGTCGAGTTGAAATGTGGGAGTGAGAGAGGACGGTTTGCGGGTGAGCGGCATCGCACGGAAAACGGGACCGAGAAGTGGCAAGACCGGTCACGAAGCTATCAGACGTCGGGTAGCGACAGAGCACTAGAAGCAATCAGGCCGCTCGTGATTGTGGGTGTCTGCGAGTGAGGAGTCGGGGGATGGGAGAGAAGAGGATGAACGCTGCGCGCCTGAGCCTATGTATATAGGCTGTCCGTCGGGCCATGAGAGGGAGGAAGAAAGAGGCACAACTGCGAGTTCGGGTCCGTCCCGCAACAGGAACGAGTCCTGGGTCGTGTTTACGCGCAAGGTGGATGGCCAAGCCAACATCCTGGCACCTTCGATGAGGGAGACTGCGGAAGACGGACCTCGCACGTTCGTCGCCTAACCACGCTCATTGGACTCACCCGCGCCCATACCCACAGACGCCCAGTATCGCCTGCCAAATCCGACAATTACTTCTTCCGATCTTTCCGTCATCTTACGCCCCCGTCGCGATGGCTCGGATGGCGAAGTCGTAGGGTCCAGTTGGCAGGCAACAAGCCTCTTCCGGTTCTCAGGCCAGCGCAGACCGCCACTTGGTTATGTCGCCGCAGACTCTACAAGAACAAGGACTTCCTATGATACACACCATGTAACCCAGGAAGCACAGAGGCCAGTGCCGTTAATAGATGAACCTTCCCTATATGTCATGAGCTCGGCGAATGTTTGGAAGCACGTTCCCCGGCACTTACCTTTTCTCCCAGGTACACCAATACATTGACACCACACTTCCCGCCTTCATTGACGTCTTCGCACCCCTAGACGTCGGGGACTATCACGCGACCTCGACCCCGCCGACCTTGACCGACATCTTAATCGGGAACGGGGAGATACTGGACGCGTTCGTGATCAGAGGCACCGCAGCCCTGCCGCGCTCCGACGACGCGTGCGTCAGCATCGTCTGCAGGCTCTTCGTCAGCGTCGACGCCAGATCCGCATTAAACTTCTGTCGCTCTGGATGGGCAAACCGCCGGCATCAGCAAACAGTATATGAACGGGCGGTGCAGGGCAGTGTCCGTGATGGACGGCAGACAATGTCACTTGCCTCGCTCTGAGGGCTGTCGAATCTCAGCGTTGATGATCCTGCGCAGCCTTGAGCCTTCCGCGCACCCGTCATTCGACCACAGAATCAGCTCACCACTGCTCCCAAGGGATCTCTTCCTGATAAACAAGAAAAGTCAGCGCAGGCTCCGCAGGCGCACTACGAACGACGCGGCGTGCGGGCGACGTGCAGAGCACCGAAGTCACGTCAATCACGTTACGGTCTCCGAGACCATCTCCCAGCCTTGACAGCACATACCGAGTCGCACGTCGACAGAGGGGATATCTTGCGAAAAAGTAGACGCACCTCTCCCATGAGGAACCACGACTTCCTCGGTCGCTTCTCCGAGAACGTCACCACAATCTATCATCGCGCAGGCGCAGTCCGGGGATCCGAGGGGGAAGAGGGCGTCCGCGTCAGTGCCAATAACAAAGTCCAGTTCAGATCATTATGCACGCCACGAACCACACGCCAGAGGTCTCCGAGCGGGGCAGGGGTAATGTATATGCGCGGAGGAAGAACGGGAAATGCCATTGAGTGGGATGGATGTGGATGTGGATGGGATGAGACGAACGGGAAGATGATGTGAAAGATGGAAGGAGGAGTCTGAGATGGACGCACCTGCCCACGTTTGTTCGCGTCGCCCTCGATGCCCTTCCAGAACGCGTCGACCTTGTCCTCGACGAGCTGCTTTATCTCCTCGTCGTCCACCCCAGGCTGTGGGCGTAGTCAGAATCCGCGTCTTGGCCATTCCCTGCCTATCCATCCTCCCTTTCTCCTCCCCGCTCCGTCGTAGTGGTACACGCACGGACTGCACGACTCACCATCGTGACATCGACGACCTCGAACGTGATCGGCTTCACAGTCCCAAACAGCCTATGAAACAAAATCGAGTGCAGCACCGCGCGTAAAATATCCTTCGTCTGCAGCCGGTCGAGGACCTGTCTGCCCATGCATCAGCCTGAGCCCACTGCGCGACCGCGCGGGCTTACAAGGTCGATTGTGATTGTTGGGTGCCCAGCGTTCATCGCAAGTACGTGGTGGCGACAGCGGCAATCGTGGTGGAGGTCCGAATCCGAGCTCGGAGGCGGACGTGGTTGTCAGTTACAGAGTGCACCTAGCACCTAGCAATTGCAGTATTGTTGTTTCGCGATACTCAAGTAGTACAGCGTTTTGCGAAATCAATGTCGTTTGTACTTACCGGTAGATCGCAATGGAACTCCGAATGTCTTACTTTGAAACCCCGCAATACGAGCCCGGCCCTGCCACGAGTTGTTTCCTCGTGCATCGAACAAGGCATAATAGTCACCGAGGTCCTATTGCACCGCGATGTACGTGCCCAGTCCTGCTCATAATTAACGTATGAGGTGAGGCAGCTAGTACTATACCACGCAGTTCAACATGGCCTCCATCGATGCTGGTTTGGCGTCGCCGCGCCTGTTCCCACTCGGTCAGGACATACTCTACGCCGTCCTTGAGAACCTCGGCAGAAACCCTTCACAACATTATGCCCATACAGCACTCGTCGCCCGTAACTGGACGGCGCCGGCTCAAGCGGGTCTTTACAAGTGCAAGATCCTTATTTACGACGCCGATTATCCAGTCAGAAGGCAAGTTATTGGCCCGAACTATGCGCACGTCCCCACATCTCCGAATCCTCCTCCGCTCGCTCTGCATCATCGCCGAAAGACGCCACACGGATGACTCCCATCTGGACTGGCTCCACCTCGTTCCTCCTCATACGCTACACCGGCTCGAATATGCATGCGTTTAGCCCGAGGCGTTCTCCCCGAGCTTGATGGACGCACCCGCAGTGCAAACCGTGGCCAATCTCATTGTTTTAGGACTCCCTTCAATGGACGCGCTCAAGGCGGTCCTCGTGCCCGGGGTGAAGACCCTTCTTGTGAGGGCCCGCGTAACCTTCGATGGCGAGATCGAGTCGGATAGACCTCTGCCCCCGAAACTGAAGAAGCTCACCATCTTGTCTTCTCGCTGGTGTCCCACGCTGTACAAGTTGTTCATTGTACTCTCCCCACAGCTCGACACATTCTCTACCGACGGGCCGTGGTATGAGGTGGGAGAATTCCACCCGTGGATGGAGTCGACCCTGGCTCTCCACAGTAACGGCCTCAAGCGCCTGGGTTTGTATGGCAAGAACCCCACGGACCGTTGTCAGATCACTCGCCCTTTCCTCGACGAACTCGTGCTGCACTCTGTGAGGCTCGAGCACCTAGCGGTTATCGCTGGGGCTTACACGGAGCGCCTGTTCCAGCAACTCCCTTCATCCGTCAAGGTACTGGAATTCGTTGGAAATCAAGAACCCATCCCTTTCGAGGATGATCTGTTAGAGGCCATTGCTCGTGCGGGCCAGAAGACCATCGCGCTCTCTCGGATGGTGGTCTTCAGTTACGAATTTGGCGATTTCGGGAGGCCGAAGGTGTACGCCCGCCTTGCAGAGGCGTGCCTCGAGAACGGTGTGCAGTTCGAGTATGTGGGGTACGATCCGTGGTGAGACAGCTGGGTTCTAGATGTCTTCGTCGCTGTAAGTTCGGTCTTCGCCTCAAAGCGCACATGATACTAGCTTCTAATAGCATCGACCTCCCAATTGATTTGTCAAGACGATACCGAGATCGATGACTCAGAAGCTAGAAGCGCATGTTTATGGACGACCGTGTCTATGGACTTCTCATATACTGATTCGTGGTGACGATGTATATGAGTACTACGTTCTCAGGTTTGTGAATTTTCATCTACCTCAGATCTGATTGTAGCCTCCCCCTCCTGTTATCAAAACATGGCCTCTGGATCACCCGCGGGCGCGTTCCCATTGAGTCAAGACCTACTCTACCCCGTCCAGAACCGAGGTGGCACCATCCCTTCCAGGGACTTCATAGTCCCGCGCAGCATTAGTCGCCGCTTACTAGCCAGCTCCAGCTAAGTTAGATCAATATAGGTGCACGTTCGATATATACGCCAGCAACACGGACTATTCAAAGCCCGGTGGCTGGATGCGCTCTCGGATTGCTCGAACGCGGCCCCGCATCTCTGCCCTCTTCGTCGCTCCCTCGTCATCGTCGCTGCAACGTCCTCTATGACCGACGAAGATTGACATCTGAATAAGTTTCGCCTGGTCGCCCCCATCACACCTATGTGAACTTGATACCTATGCTGATCAGTGAAGCTTGCATCGATCCACAGTACACACACATCACTAAATGCGTCCTTGCCTTGATAAAGTAAGCTTGCATACTGCCTGGAACGCGAAGTCATGGAGGCCCTCGAAAATTCCGTGACTTCGGCGGTTGGTGAGATGTGACAGCGTCACATGATCGTGACTGTGCACAATAGCCGCCGTGTTTGCAGTGGCGCGTCTCGGTTAGCTGAGCTTTCCGTCCCTTCCCTCTGACCACCACCACCATCACCATTATCTCCGACCAACGAAACCATGAGTACTGTGAGTTACAACATGCGCGATACACGTAACAGGAGCTGACAAGTGTGCCCAGCACTTGGATGTACCCATGGAGGAGGACGTCCTCAGTGATGTCGTGCCAAGCAACATAGTATCTCGTCAGGTAAAACCTCGTCTCGTGGCTTACAAGCGCAGCATCTGAACGGGTCCACACAGGAGAGCGAAGGGGGCGAGAGCGAGTATGATGAGGGTGCTGCAGATGAGATGGAGGTCGACGAGTTGGAGAGTGAAGGAGAGAAGGTGAGCACAGTTCGATATTCCGTGGCCCAGTACCGCTTTACCCCCTCCACTCGTGTCGTGCGGTATATTACCACCGCGTAATGTGGTTTTGAAAACACCCACACAAAATGACGCGTTTTGGGGGGCGAAGGGACCGCGTCATCGAGTAACGAGTTCGCTGACTGTCCATGGATACTCACGACAGGATGGTCCTCCGTCCCCCTCAAAATTGGCCCGAATGCATGCCTCGGAAGAAAAGCAAAAGAAGAAGCAGAAGCGGAAAGCAGACGAAGGACAGCTGGCAGTAAAGAGGCAGGAGATGGACAAGGCGAAGGTGAGTTCGTCCACCATCTCGTCCCCTTGCGGCTGGTGCCCCGAAACTTGCCTGTGGCTATTTCCAAGGCCTCTTGTGGCCATACCCGAGGTATAGAGCGTAGCCAGTGGTGCGGCGTATGCCCCATTCATCGACTTAGGGCTGGGATAGTACAAGCGCGTGCATGACACGCGAACGCAATCCCCCGGACCAGATCGAGCCCTCAACTCAACCCTTGTCCCAATCCATCCACAGTTCCTCCAATTCCTCATGCTCCCCACTTCCTTTGCCGCCTAAGGCGTTCCGTTCACAGTTAGTCTGCTGTGGCGGAAGGAACGACCCTCAGTCGAACTTCTCCCTATGCGAGGAGCATTCTGGCGGGAGAAACTTGGAACGTTCAGCAACTTGCAAGTGAAAGAGCTCGTGCGCATTCCGGGGCCCATCGCGAGAACCTGCCGACGTCGTAAACTCGCCACACTTCTCCCTATCCACCATCCACCTTGATGACACTCTCGTCTCGTGTTCTGATACTGATTAATCATTAGATATCCGATGCAGTCAAGCGCTATTCGTATCTTCTTGGCCAGACAGACCTTTTCAAGCACTTCGTGGATATCAAGGTTCGTCTGCCCATAGACCTCGTAAGCGCAACGCTGACGGTTTCTTCCTGTTTCAGAAAGCTCGCGATCCCGAATATGCTGCCATGCTAGATGCCCAACCGAAACCTAAGGGCCGAGGGCGGAAGAAGGCCGCGTATGTCCTATTCATCATGCCGTCATATACTAGCGCTGATATCGTCCTATCACATAGAGACAAGGTCGCACGTCACCGAAAGTCTGAAAAGGAAGAAGATGAAGAGATGCTGAAAGACGGCGAACTTGCTGTGGACGGCAATGACCAGCCATACGTTTTTGAAGAGTCTCCGAGTTGTAAGCTCCATCAACATCCTCCGCATTACTGTGTCTTAAATGTTGTCTTTGTAGACATCCACGGAACTATGAGACCCTACCAGCTCCAAGGCTTGAACTGGATGGTCTCCTTGCACCACAACGGTCTCAACGGCATTCTTGCAGACGAGATGGGTCTCGGGAAGACGCTTCAAACCATCTCCTTCCTCTCCTATCTCCGCCACTACCGCGACATCAAGGGCCCCCACCTCGTCGTCGTGCCGAAGTCTACACTCCAGAACTGGGCGCGAGAGTTCGAGAAGTGGACGCCGGACGTGAACACCGTGCTGCTCACTGGTAGCAAGGACGAGCGTGCGGAAATCATCTCGACGCGACTTCTCCCGCAGGACTTTGATGTACTCATTACATCGTATGAGATTTGTCTCATCGAGAAGAACGCACTCAAGAAGTTCTCGTTTGAGTACATCGTCATCGACGAGGCGCACCGTATCAAGAACGTCGACTCGATCCTCTCGCAGATTGTCCGGTCCTTCTTGTCTCGCGGGCGATTGCTCATCACGGGAACGCCGCTGCAGAACAACATGAAGGAGCTGTTCGCCCTCCTCAATTTCATTTGCCCGGAGATCTTCTCTGACTATGCGGATTTGGAGAGCTTCTTGCATAAGGACGAGGCGGAAGCGGAGGGTGACGAAGAGAAGAGCAAGAAGGTGGTCGAAGCACTCCACAAGATCCTCCGGCCGTTCTTGCTTCGACGTGTCAAGAGCGATGTCGAGAAGAATCTTCTGCCGAGTAAGTGGTATAGCGTGTAGTTCGAGGGCGTCGACTAACATATGCTCGCAGAGAAGGAGATTAATATCTATGTCGGTCTCACGGAGATGCAGCGGAAGTGGTATCGCTCCGTCCTTGAGAAAGATATCGATGCTGTCAACGGTTAGTATCATTGACTTCATGGGCGTTACTATCAGCTTGCTCACTATTCCAACGCAGGGCTCACGGGCAAGAAGGAGGGTAAGACGCGGTTGATGAACATCGTCATGCAGCTTCGGAAGGTCACCTGCCATCCATACCTCTTTGACGGCGCCGAGCCCGGCCCCCCTTATACCACCGACGAGCACCTGGTCGAAAACTCGGGCAAGATGGTCATCCTCGACAAGCTGCTGAAGAACATGAAAGCGAAGGGCTCTCGTGTCCTTATCTTCAGTCAGATGAGTCGTATGCTTGATATTCTGGAGGACTACTGTTTGTTCCGTGGATACAGTGAGTGTTGGCAACATAACGCTTCGGACGCGCTGGCTGATCCCTCTCAATAGAGTACTGCCGTATTGACGGCAGTACAGCTCACGACGACCGTATCGTTGCTATTGATGAGTACAACAAACCGGACAGCGAGAAGTTCATCTTTCTGCTGACGACGCGTGCTGGTGGGCTCGGTATCAACCTGACGACTGCCGACATTGTTGTTTTGTACGACAGCGACTGGAACCCTCAAGCCGATTTGCAGGCGATGGACCGCGCTCATCGTATTGGGCAGACGAAGCAAGTCTATGTCTTCCGCTTCATCACAGAAGGCAGCGTTGAGGAGCGCATGCTCGAGCGCGCCGCGCAGAAGCTGCGACTCGACCAGCTCGTCATTCAGCAAGGACGTACTCAGGCTACCAAAGGTGCGTCCGACTTATGTGCCAATCTGGATACCACTGACGCCCTGGTATGTAGCTGCCAACAAGGAGGAGCTCCTTGAGATGATTACTCATGGCGCGGAGCACATTGTCAATTCGTCGGTTGAGTGAGTAATGTGTTTGAGCTGCGACGAGACGATTTGCCAAAAACGCTGACCCGCGCTGTAGCTTGATGGTCAATGACGACATTGACGCGATCATTCATCGGGGAGAAGAGAGGACGCAACAGCTCAACAGCAAGTACGAAGGTCTGACGTTCGAAGACCTGAGTAACTTCAAGTCCGAGGCGTCCGTGCAGCAGTGGGAGGGCGAGGACTTCCGGGGGCAGCGCAAGACCTTGCAATTCAACCCGCTTGCATTGTCCAAGCGTGAGCGGAAGCTCAACTACTCCGTCGACAGCTACTTCAAGGAGACCATGCGTGCGGGCCCGTCGAAGACGGAGAAGGCGCCTAAGATCCCGAGGGCGCCGAAGCAGATCCAGATGTACGTTGCCCGGTCGGACAATCTTCTTCTTGAGTTGGACGCTGACGATCGGACCACAGGCAAGATTTCCAGTTCTTCCCGCCGCGACTGGCGGAGCTACAGGAGCAGGAGCTCGCTGCGCACAAGCGTTTGAATGACATTCCCGCGGTCACGCGCGAGCCCGCGGGTCCCGAGGATACGCCTGAGAAACTCGAGGAAGAGCGCAAGGCAGCGCAAGAGTTCATTGACAATGGTGCGTCTCCTTCGGTTCGGACCCTGTATACCGAGGTGTTGATGATGATGATCAGCTGAGCCGCTTACGGAGGAGCAACTCCAGGAGAAGGAGGAGCTGGTCGCTCAGGGTTTCGAAGACTGGAGCAGACGTGACTTCCAACAGTTCGTTCGTGCGCTCGAGACGTATGGCTGGTGAGTCGTTCAGGACCACATGGATTGCAACGTCATCTCACAAGTATTCTAGGACGGACGATTACGAGCTATTGGCGTCGGAAATCCAGGACAAGACCGCTGATGACGTTGCGAGATACTATCCTATCTTCAAGAAAAAGTGGAAGGAGCTTGCAGAGTACCCCCGCATCAAGGCGCGTATCGAAGAGGGCGAGGCGAAGCGCAACAAGCGGTCAAACCTCGAAGCGCTGCTTGCGAAGAAGATCGCGTCCGTGCGGTACCCGATGCAGGAGCTCGAGCTCAACTACCCAACTACGAAGGGCAAGGTCTACTCTGAGGAGGAGGACCGGTACCTTCTATGTCGCTTGAACCACTACGGTATGCAGGCGGAGGACGTGTACGAGCGGATCAAGAAGGACATCACGGAGTTCCCTGTGTTCCGCTTCGATTGGTTCTTCAAGAGCCGGAGCCCGCAAGAACTCCAGCGGAGATGTAACACGCTGTTGGGCATGATCGAGAAGGAGGCGGAGGGCAAGCAGGCTGAGGAGGTCAAGCCGAAGGGTACCAAGGGCAAGGTATGTTCTGGTCTTCTCGCTCGCTCGCTTGCAATCGTCGGGCATAGGGTGACTGACGACATGTGTGCGTCTTCCAGAAGCGCGGTATCGAGGCCGTCCAGGACGCAGACAAGGCTGAGGCATCTCGGTCTTCTACACCGGCAAGTACGACGACTGGGTCTGCTAAGCGCCAACCGAAGAAGCGGAAGACATGAGCAGGGTCTAGCCCTTGAGCTTTGTTCTCCGGTCGTGTCTCTTGCTTTTCTGCCATGTTCTCGATTTTTGCAACCTTGTCTGTATACATAGAGACTTTGTTATCATATGTAGTGAGCGGTCTAGATGTGGTCGCAGTAATGTTATTCCCATGCTGATTAAAGTAGTCTATCGTCACTGGAGAGTCGAGCGTCTCAAGGATGAGCTTCTCAGAAGATGACGAACCACTTCCGCATTCAATACAACCAAGTCTGGAGCGACGAGGGCGTCAGGGAACACAAGACGCACCTAGACGCGCATGATATGGGCGCCTGTGATGCCGAGGCCTTGACTAGGCGTTCAGTATGGCTACACTGTTTCTCCGACCACCATGTCTCGACTATCTCCGCGAGGACCTCTTGAACCGCGCGATCCATAATCACCGTCCTCGGTATTACCAAAAGCACATAGTGTCGGAGCGGGCAAAAGAGGAGGCAGAAGGTATCGGAGCCAGCTCATGTTTGAGTACATAAATGCGCTGACCTTTCATCGATCTCCAGGCCCGCATTATGCCAACCTCCGGTCTCGTCGGAGGCAATCGCGAAGCAACGCAGCAATCACGAGGTGAAGAGAATGCAACGAAGTCCAGAAGTCGACAGCAGGAGCGGCGACCAGAGCCGCAGTGCTCCCGTGGGACAGATCTACGCTGGGAACTTCCCTATGAACGGCATATGCATACGCACGGTGTCCACTTGAGGGGCTGCAATGTGGTATACGCTTCATACACATGTGAGTTGTGCCATCTTTGCGTTCTTGTTTCCGGATATTCCGGTTACTATGCCATATCTGCCGTCGGACTCGGCATATGCATTGTCGAGTCTCCGTTGACGACCATTATTGCTGTCATGCGGACACGCGATCCACAGGTCCATGTCCCTGAGGTTACTTGGGGCTGGCCTGTGTGTGAGACACCAAGGCCGGTCAGACGACAGAGATTCCGAGGACGTCGGTCCACCGACCTGCGGAAGTCCAGGCGACGGCGTCGGCTTGCGCTCGTTCCAGAGCGAAATACGGCAGGCTCAGCTACAGATCTCGTCATTAGACACAACCGAGTTGATACGATTGATAAAAATGACGGGAACTTGTTAAAGTTGTCGAGCTCCCCAGCTTCTAAGCCCACCCTTTCGCTGTTGGCCCCATGATATGGGGAGTTGGATGATCGAGCTAGCTTCCCGCGATTGAGTGTGAGATCTGCCAGATCGAGCGTCGCGCACGACGATGCTGCGGACTATCTCATTAACAGCACCCGCTCGGTGACGGGTGGCTGCCTCGGGCCCGCCCGTCAAGCACGGATCGTTGAACACCGAGCTGCTGCGACTACTAGCCGTATGGATATTTCACCCTGCACGCCAGCATATGCCCCTGGCTCTATAGCTCCTCGCCGTTGTCGGCAAAGGTCGGCCTACTCGTCTCGAATTGATTTTGATGGAGTCGCCCAGGGCGAGGAGGCCATTCTCCGTTCTGGATCGGAGGTTGACATCATCCTTCAAATTCTGCCGACACGGGCACGGCCAGGTGCCTGGCTCCCGAGTGCGGCGCGCGAAGGACTGCAGGAGATCGCAGGGCTTCGCGCGTTCTCCCACTGCTGGCTGCCGCAAGCCGGCCTCGTTCAGTTCAGATTCAGTGCACTGGGCAGCTACTCCGCTTCATTTGCCACATAGCATTGATTGTTCAGCCGGTGGATGCCTGCACCCTGCTCGAAGGCTGGCTTGAGCGAGGCTACCTCCGAGTCGTCGTCTCCTGAAACGAGTCTTACTTCTCACTCTGGGTGCACGCGGGGACGGTCGTTCTCCGCGTCGCGAGGCGTCTGGTCTCCACCCTTATAGGCCTGGTTGCGCTAAGCCCGAGGAAGGCCGTACCCTCAACCAGATTATTCCATAAATTCAGGTATCTATCTCCGTGTAACTTTCTCCGACTTTGTTCCCATCGCTGACTACTGCCCCTCTTTCCAACCTCTCACCGCCATTGCTCTGCAGGATGCTCTCGAGCATGCGCCGCTGCCTCCTCTGCCCGGATATCCTCAAGAACATCTGCGCACATGCGTATGAGGGCGGCTACGATCCGGAGTGTAGAGCAGCGGTGGCAGCGCTCAATGCAACATGTCGAGCATTCGCCCGTATTGCCTCGAAGGTCCTCTGGAGCCGGATTTTCAGTCTTCGGCCGCTCGTCAAGTGCATGCCTCCGGACGTATGGGTGGAGGAGCTGTCCGACGACACCGACAGTCGTAGCGCCATAGTAAGACGCGCGTTCATTCGTAGCAGAGAGCCGCTGACACCCGACGAGCGCAGGTAATAACGCGACCACCGGACCTTGGGGATTGGAAGAGGTTTGTCGCCAACGCGGAGCACGTCACTTCCTTCAGGCGGTTCGGGCTGGCACCCGATCTCGACGATGACGCCTATTGCACGCTGTGTCTCTATCGGCCAGGGCCCCCACCTTTCCTCCCCAATATCCAGGAGCTCGTGTGGGAGGAGCCAGATGCGGACGTGTTCGAGTATGGGTACCATCTACTGGGACCGAAGCTGAAGACACTGCACATCGGGCAACCACCGAGCGATTCGTTGCTATCCCCCTTTCTCCGTTCGTTGCACTTAAAGTGTCCGCAGCTCCGCCACCTATCAGTGCAGTGTCGATCTGCTGTCGGGCCTGTCGACCCGGTAGCCTCTCGCGCAATAGCACAGTTGCAGCACCTGGAGACGATCGATTTGGCCCTTCCTCTCTACGACGATGCCCTCCTGCACCTGGCCACACTCCGGAGCTTGACGGTGGCGAAGCTCTTCATACCCCGCAGCACAGCAATTCACGAACGTCTTCTCGAGGCGAATACTCCCGTATTCCCCAGCCTGACCGTTCTGCACATGAGCGTTATCCGCTACGAACCTTTCATCACCTCCATTGTTAACCTCATCTCTTCCACACAACTCTTCGAGGTACAGCTGTGTGCCGCACATGATCCTCCAGGTGCAACACTGCGGGAGTTCCTATCAGCTCTCACAAATTCACCCAGCGGTGATGCTCTATCTTCCATCCACTTATCCTTCCCGCTTCCCTCAAGCATCCCCCTCATGCGTTCGCTGAACGCCCTCCCTCCCCTCGACCACCCTGAGTGCACGCTCAACCTCACAAGCCTCGAACCCCTCTTTGCATGCCCTGAGCTCACTGAGCTCGACATCACCTCCTTCTTCCTCCGCGTTGACGACGAATTCGTCCGCACGCTGGCGGCAGCCTGCCCAAGGTTACAATCGTTACGCCTCGTCCCGCCCTACAACGCGGGCCGGCTCTCGGAGGTAACCCTGGACGGCCTCCTGCCGCTATTTCGGCTCTGCCCGGACCTCACCGACCTCGCCCTCCCGCTCAACGCGACACTTCCCATGTCGAGCGTTGCTGGGGGAATCCACGACTCGCAGCTCGTCACCCTGGACGTGGGCGACTCCCCGATCCGCTTTCCAGACGAGGTTGCTGCGTTCCTCTCCGCACACTGCACGCATCCGGACCTCGAGATTGTCGCCGCCCGCGCGCTCGAAGGAGATAATAGTTCCGACCACATACGCTCGCGCGAGTTGCATAGCGTGATGTGGGACCAAGTCGGGCGCCTCATCAAGCTCTTTGCCAGGGTTCGGAGTCAGGAACGCGACCACTGGATGACACGGAGCGGAATCCATTCACCGCTCGATGATACCTGATCCCGATCTCCGTTCTTGCGATTCGTTCACGCTGTATTGCTACTCTGTTGCCACGCCCATGTAATAGGTACAGTAGTCTCTGTCCTGGCCCGGGCATCGTTTCATTTGATGTTACGCGCGGATCGATCACGCTCGCCGGTTGCAGACCACATTCAACTATTCAATCGCGCTCTTACATTGCTTGGTTACTTCTGTACTCACGCGTGCCCTCTGACGTTGTTGATTGAGACGTATGTACTTGTACCATTACGTGCGTCCGAGTTAACTCGGACTTCGGGCGCGCAAGGAACTGACTGACCTGGACGGCGATCGGCCTTGCCCAAGGTTTGGAATGTAAGTAAGAATGGTAGCAGATCACTTCGGCGGTTTATTGTGTTCAAAAATTTCAGCACGATAGCGCGATCAGTGAGCAGGGTGTCTGAATAACTACGTGTTCGCAGGCAAAGACGGTGGTCAGGCGGGATCTGCCGACGGTCGGGCTTGTGGCTGTGCCATCTCGCTTAAGAACGTGGCAAGAGTCAGGCATTTGCTCCGGCATATATAGTCTAGTACGCACCAGCGTTCCTTGAGGCTTGAAGACAGCACTCTAGCGAAGTCACCCCTTCAAGACAGATCCTCCCTGGTCCGAGTCGCGAGCAAGTATATCGATGACCGGCGACATGTCTTCTACGTGACTGTCCTCGTTCTCCGCCAGCACTTGCCCGGAGTCCGATTCGGTCATATAATCCTCCCCCACGGAAACCGTCCCAGTGGCCAGCGACCCGAGGACGCGCTCGAATACAAGCGTGCCAGAAGGTCGAGATACCAGGTAGGGGTCGGAGTCATGCGCTATGGCCCGCTGGTTGGCCGCTTGGAGGTTGAGGAGGAACCGCGACACGATCACTGCGGTGAGCCTGTTGATCGTAATGTCCTGCGGATCAGCAAGATGTAGTGTTGAGGAGTATCATCAACGTGAGCCAGGTACTTACGGATTCGTGAAGAGCGTGATGTAGCTGCCAGTTTGGAAGACGAACTCGAACTGTTTGAGGCGACTATCAGCACCGAAAGTGGCCGGAGGAGGACGGAGATCAAAGTGTTATACCTACCGATAACATGGCGAAGGTGAGGTGCAAACAGTTCAAGACGAAGAGCACGCTGATAGGAGCTGATCACTCAGTTCCGTGCCGCAATACACAGGTTAGGGCGGATAGTACTGACGTAAAATAGATTGTGCCTGTGAATTAGGACCCTCAATTAGCATTCCTGTCTCATTCTCTATGTGCAAGTGACGACGTAGACTCACCGTCTCGCAAGAGAATGTGGGCCAGGGTCATTCCATCCGCCTTGATACCGGTCGTGCGTCTTCCTCTCCCTAGCGTGTACCACGTGACGACGACGAGGAGAAGGTCTGCAGTCATGAGGCACGACCTGGATGCGATTGTTACTGCAAAAAGAGGACTCCGTTATCATCCTTTCTCGAGGGTGGGTGGGAACATAGAAGATGCAACGTACACCTGCAGGGGCCAAGGCGTATTAGCGCAGCCTTCGAGCCTAGAAGCTCACAAGAAAGTCACCTTCGTCCTAGCTCCGGACCAATCGGTTGAACGGCTACGCATCCGAATGGAGGGACAATTGCTCCGAGGGGACCGAAGTGATACAAAACCTTGGAGAGTGAAGGTATGAGGAAACACCTCGACGGCAAACATGAGGAAGTCAATTGATACTGACTAGGTTTAGAGGGAATGGCACGACAGAGAGTAGGAAACATAGCGTTCCCAAGAGCCAGCTCCTGCTCAGTGCGAAAGCACGCAGTCCGGAGAAGGCTGCGCCATTGTGACGTGAGTTATGTTCATGGGATGTTAGGGAACGTTCGGACTGTGAGACGTACCTGCCCAGACGAAATATTGGATAGCGCCAAGCGTGAAGGTTGCACCTCCGTACATCTCGCAGCTAATGACAGGTTAAGTAACTCTTCATGCCAGGAGTCAGCACAGTCTCTTACCCCTAGTACAGTTTCAGCGTCAGCCTGAGGTACTATGATGAATACTATCATATGTGCGAGGCTTCACCTTTTCTGACGCTGAAAGTAGGAACGTCCCGGAACCTGTGTCCATCACATACAATAGGAGGAGGATGTAACGATTCAGGAAGAATAGGACGGAGGCTCCGGTGAATTTGCGCCTCCAGAACAGGTTTACCTCTTGGTCCCAGGTGAGGAGGTACTCGTACGCAATGAACGCTTGTGGATAAAATGATCAGTATGCGATGCATGGACGGAGCCATGTGAGACTAGTCTCACCCATCGCTGCGATCTCACAGTCATTTGCGACCGTGCTGAAAGCAAGTGGTGCGTTAGAACCGGATAGAACCAAGAACGTATGAGGTGGTGCTTACACACTCTCGACAAGAGAAACAAAGGCCGCCACAGAGGACATTATGGATGGTAAACAAGGGAGCCCGGGGAGGAACCATGGACTCGCCAGCCGTGGGGCTCAAGCCTTATGTTATCGCGGATATGCTCGCCTAGAACCGTACTACACCGCCTTGCGCACGGCGAACAGCCGCATACTACACGCTATCGCCACAGAAATCTTCACGTAGCATGTCAGGTGATGGTGGTCTACTGCGGTCAGGCGTCAGCGAAGCCAACCTTAAACTTTACTGTGCAATGGTAGAATCATACCTCCCAAAGACCATTGACATGCTGCTCTTGGGTGCTGCGGAGCGGAGGCCAGAATAAGATCCAAGTTGCTTACCTTCCATCATTCAATGCTTTCTGCGCCAACGTGCATGATCTGAGACCAACGAGGACAAATGGGATGAATCGAAGTATATCATACAAGTCTCGTTCTCAGCTTCCGCTACGGAGCACCTTTGGTTGACGGAGCACAAGGGCAACTTTGGTGTCGGCGTGGTACTCATGTTGCATTTGCATTTGTTAGAGGGGTTCATACATAGGCATCTATCCCCACACTATATGCGCTCACCTCCCACACCCTGTATGCGATGCCACCGCAGTTCAAGGTTTCTTCGCCTCCTCGTCAATCCTCGTGTCGTGGACTTGAACCGGGTTAACCTCTTCTCCTTCCACTGACAGAAACCCGGGCTCTTGTGGAGATCCTTCCCATACTAACACGGACTCAGAGGCCAGCGACCCTACGACGCGCTCAAAAACAAGCGTGTCAGAGGGTCCGGACCCCGATCCGACGTGAGATTCGGAGGAATCGTGTGCGACGGCCTGCTGGTTCGCAGCTTGGAGGTTGAGCAGGAAGCGCGAGACGATGATTGCGGTGAGGCTGCGAAGGCTGTCAGGTGGGCTCCGTGGTAGACAGTGGACAGCGTGGACGGGAGAAGGGGAGGGGGGTACTCACGGGTTCGTGAAGATCGTCAGGTAGCTGCCGTTTTGGAAGACGAGCTCGAGCTGTGGCCCGGGATTGAGTGGAGAGTGAATACTGGAGGGCGAGGGATGGAGGTCGAATTCAAGTACTTACCGAGAGCATCGTGAACACGAGGTGTAGGCAGTTCAATACAAAGAGCACGCTGAAGTGAAGGGGAGTGAGAACTCTAGACAGCCTCCACGCAATCTATGTGCGCTCACGCAAAGTATATGGTGCCTAGTAGGGATCGGGAGTTGCTCGGTCAGCCTTTGTCTTGCATCTCATGGCTGGTGTGAAGACTCACCATCTCGAAGGAGTACATGCGCCAAGGAGAGCCCGTTCTTGCTGATCCCAGTGGGGTTGGTTGCGTTCTGGTGTCGTCCCCTGCCCAGAGAGTACCACGTGATAGCGATGAGGAGGACATCCGAAACCAATAAACACGTCCTCGATGTGATCGTTACTGCAAACAGACGAGGTCATGATCGATCAAGCGCAGACGCATTGCATTGCTACGCACGGCTATGCATGACGTCGCGTTAGCACTGTGCCGCAACCCGCAGAAGGAAAAGACGCGAAGGCTTACTTGCGTCCCATCTCAGGACTGATTGAGTCGATGGCGATGCATCCGAAGGGCGGGACGAGCGCCGATTGGGAACCGAAGTGGTACGGGACCTGGTAGATATAGACGCGATGATAGCGGTGGTGATTAATGTAATCGTGTCTGGCAGTCCCAGAACACTTACGAGGTTCACAGCGAACGGCACGACGGAGAGGAGGAATACGAAGGCGCCGAGAAGACGGCTGCTGAGCGCGTACGCGCGCAGGCCGGAGAAGGCTGGAGATGTTTCGCATGGCTTAGATCACGGGTGAGGGCGATGATAGACTCTTGGAGCTACGCACCTGCCCAAGGAACGTACTGGATCACGCCGAGAGCGAAGGTTTCCAGGCCATACAGCGCGCAGCTGTTCGAGAAAGGGCCTTTTCTCACTATGGGAATATGACCTAGTAACGGACGAAACCCACCCCTGTCGGACGAGTGTCAGGGCTACTATCGGAGAAGGAGGATACATGCCAGAGTAAGCGGGGGTCTCACCTTGTCTGACTTGGACAGCGATGCGGATCCGCTTATGTTCATCGTGTATAGGAGCAGGACGAGGTAGCGGTTGAAGAAGAACAGCAGCGTCGCCCCGGTGAATTTGCGTCGCCAGAAGAAGTTCACTTCCTCGCCGAATGTGATGAGGTACTCGAAAACCACGAATGCTGACGAGAGTGTACGTTAGCGAGAGCCTGAGGCTGTGTACAAAGGGAGACATTCCGCACCCAAGGCCGCTATCTCGCAATCATTCCCTATCATCCTGGATTCGCAAGGCCGTCAGAGAAATCATGGAATATAAAAGCACGAGATCATACTCACAAACTCTGAAAGTCAGCCACGATGGCCGCCAGGCCGGGATCCGTCGTGGACATGGTGTCAGGAGGAGGTACTACAGTGCGCAGTGCTCACCTCACCATTTTTGAGGGAATCGGACTTCTTGTGCAAAGCCAGGACGTCGATTTTGCGCCCTAACACCGACGCGAGGACGACGATCCTCCACAAAAGTGCCGTATGCCAGTGCAATTGCAAGGCGCTGCCACAGAACGGGTCCGTGATCGGATGCCGATGCGGTTGGCGTTTCTCATCGGTTCAGAGCTTGAGCTTGACTGTGCAGGACCGTATTAGTACCGCACCCGGACGCTAATCTTGCCGGACTCTGGGGAGATTTGAGACAGCGGCCCGACTTGGCGATGGCTTTAGTAGCTCCGTTTGCTCTGTACTCGAAACCGAGGATGGTGAAGGTGCAGACTATTGCGTTAGAAATTGTGTCTGGCTGCTCCATTGCAACCATATGTGTCTGAAATTTCGTCCTCACCTAAATTCCACCTTGACGGATTGCTGAAGCAAGGTTCGGGCGGCGGAGAAGAGAAGCCAAAAATAAACGGTATTGCCAAATTTGCAGGCGCCGGCATGCTACGTCGTTGTATACAGTCAATGATCCTACTGAGCTTCGCAGAGGGACGATGCCCCTGGATATTCGAGTCAGACGTCCGAGCGAGCCCAAGCTAGAGACATACCTCATCGAGACCTCCGAGTCGGAACGAGTGACTGACAATCGGTCTTAACCCCGGAGTGCGGGCTTCAAGCCTGCCTGTGCCCCTCGCCTCTGTTGTTGCTACTCCCTCGCGGTGGCGCCGGTTCCCAGGCACTCAAATAGAAATACAAAGAATCCACTCCTGCCCCTCAGAGTGCGGCACTCTGTTTGTCACAGCCATCGATACCGTGACCTGTCTGATTCGGACTTCATTACTTACCGTCTCGCTCCGCATATGTTCTGTTCGCTGAGCCAACGCCAGTAAGATCAATCATCTTAAGCATTGCACACTTGGCAGATCGGGAAGTGAGGGGAGGGTGAAAGCTGCCGCAGTACGTACTACGTGGCAGTGCGGGCCGCGCGTGAGTACTTGAATCACGTTCTCGTGTGACCGTCACTAACAATGTAGACGTCACAGCACCTGGGCGCCAACCCGGTCGGTCGTTCCTTGAGCTCGACTCTGAACGTCGTCTTTTGCTCGCCAGCGTCGTAACCCATGTCCTCTTCAAGTTCACCTCCTCTCATCGCATCATTCACCAAGCCAGTGCCTGAGGCCGGTAATCCTGGCGTGGTTTGGATCTATCATCCTCTGCACAACCTTACCTTCCTCTCGATCCCTGTTCGAAACTGTCCCCTTCCAGATGGCACTCAGAGCGACTATCCGTGCATTCCGCTCACAACTCTCCTGGATGCCTGCTATATTGTGACTGGCATGGAAGGAATACTCGCGTTTTATGACGGCGACCAGCAGGTCGTCCACACCGGCCTCGTTGCGGCAAATCGGTACTACTACATTGTCAGCAATGACCGGACGGTCGACTATGACATCTTCCACTCCTTCGACGCATGGGTTCCCCCTCAGCGCGAGCAGGTCCCCGACTACTGGTTCACTGGTGTCTATCCGCGATCCAGACCGCCTAGGCCAAATCAATACGACTGGAATGCTGTGTCAGGACAAACTGTGAACACGCTCCGCGAGAAGGCCAGGAGTGCAGACGGAGCGTGCAGGTTGTCGGGCTTTCCGGTCCCAATTGAAGCTGCTCATATCGTACCAGAAGCCTGCCGGCATTGGGTGAGTCTCTTCTGTGCACGATATGACATGGATTCTCACAGACCGTTCCAGTACCAAATGCGCCGGATCTGCCTACAACTCCACTGGCCTGAGTCAATTCCGCGTAACCTCGCAGTTGCTAACGCAGTTCACGACATACGCAATTACATCACTCTGCGACCAGACCTCCACGAACGGTGGGACGCCCATGCCTTCGTCTTCATCCCCGTCGATGGCTATTTCATCGCCTACTACATCACCCCTGGACCTGAACTCCAGGCTACCGACTTCCACTGTGCTCGACTCAACACGCCCGAGCGGACGGACGGATACCTGCTGTATATCCGCTTCGCATACTCTATATTCCAACTCCTTGTGAACTACGATTCATTTGAGGTTCATCCGAATTCTTCGCCTGTCTCGATTCCCCGTCCGTTACCGTTCAGAGCATCCCCAACGGTCTGCTGACCTCCTTCCCTTCCAGCGACCCCTGAAGATGTCGAGATGTCTGCTGGATCGGGTCTTCCTCCCTTTGCCGGCCCATCTGAAGCAGTAGAATTTGATCCTAATGCGGGCATGGATAGCGTTACGGCTGCGAAACACATCATTGACTGGTACAGCGGTGAGTCTTCTGAGTCAACTTGCATCCTATGTCCTCTGACCTCAGGCGACGTAGACGTCGAGCGAGAGGACCTTCCGGCCGATCTAGCCTGTGCTTGGCGGGATCTCATTGATGACAAGGAGGACAATAACGAGAATACGGAACGGTTGAAGCGTGAGTGGCTGGAACGGCAACGGAGGCAAATGCGCGAGGATAGACCGGAGTCGGGTTTGCGTGAACTCGTGCAAGATAGTGCTGTCGGCAGTCAGGATTCGGGCAGACACTCACAGTAGTTTTCTTGGTACGTGACTTCGGACGCTCTCTGGTTACTGGAGGCACGCTTGGTGCCCTCAAGACTGTGCGTCATCGACTCTGCAATGTCATCGCAACAAACTGTTCAAATTCGCCAGCCAGGCTGGCCGTTCCTGGTGTGACGTCACCGACCTGCCCTCAACACTACCCAACTTGAAGTACGAAGGCCAGTCACTCCTTGTTCACGGCCCTTCATTGTGAGACAACCGACCGTGAGTGCTTGCCAATCAAGTATCACAGACTTGATCTGATCAATACTACATAGCGATCGGGTCTGCCCTCCTCGTCGACTCTGAACATCCGTCTTGTTCCCGCCTGCGTCGTTTTCCTATTCATGTCCGCTTCATCCCCGCCCGACCCTCCTCGTATCATCGCCTCGTTCATTGAGCCCGTGCCCGAGGCTAGCCCTCCTGGCTTCGTTGAGATCTATCAGCCTCTTTTCAACATCGGGTTCCTCAAAATCTCTGTTCGCAACTGTCCCCTCCTAGATGGCACTCAGAGCAACCGTCCTTGTATTCCACTCACAACTGTGGTGGACGCCTGCCATATCGTGACTGGACTGGAAGGACTACTCGCATTCGACCACGGCGCCCAGCAGGTCGTCCACACGGACCTCGTTCAGGCGAATCGGTACTACTACATTGTTAGCAATGACCGGAATGTCGACTATGGCATCTTCCACTCTTTCGACGAATGGGTCCCTCATAAGCGAGAGCAGGTTCCCCTTCACTGATTTACTACTGTCTATCCGCGCGACAGAGCTTCCAACTCACCTGTATGCCGTGGAGTCTGGGAGGGGTGTCAGGGACCAGTGAGAACACGCTCCGCCTCAAGGCCAGGAATGAAGATCGAGTATGCAAGTTGTCGCGCTTTCAGGTCCCACTCAACGCTGGCCATATCGTACCAAAAGTCAAAGTGAGTCTCATCCTGACATGATATGGCATGAATTCACCAATCGTTCAGTACCACGCACGCGTCCTCCGCCAGCTCCACGACCCCATAGCAATCCCGGGGAACCTCGAGGAGCTCAAACAGTTCATGATATACGCAATTACGTCACCCTGCGGGCAGACCTCTACGAACGGTGGGACGCCAACGCCTTCGCTTTCGTCCCTGTTGATGGCCGTTTTATCGCTTATTACATCACACCTGTCCCCGAACTTCAAGCTGTCGATTTCCACTGCGCTCAACTCATTACGCCTCAGCGGATGGACGGATACTTACTCTACGTCCGCTTCGCACTCTCTATATTCACACTCATAGCCCTTAATCGATTGTCGCATCATCCGCAATCTTCGCCGCTCATGCATCCGCCGTCAGCGCTCTTCAGGACATCCCGGACGGTCTCCCGACCTCCTATCCTTCCAGAAACTCCTGAAGAAGCTCAGCCATCCGCCAGAGTTTGTCCATCTGAAGCAGTAGGAGTCGATCCCAGTGCGGTCATGGACGACATTACAGCGGCAAAGCGCATCATTGACTGGTACAGCGGTGAGTCTTACGAGTTGACCCCGTATCGTATGCCTTCCGACCTCAGACGGTGTAGATGTCGACTGAGGAGACCTCCCGGCCGACCTAGCGTGGGCTTGGCGGGATCTCATCGACGACACAGAGGATGATAGCCAGAATATCGAACGACTGAGGCGCGAGTGGCTGGAACGGTAACGGAGACAATTGCACAAGGATAAACCAGAGTCGGCTCCGTATGACCTCGTGCAAGATAATGATGTCGGCAGTCGGGACTCAGGCTGACAAATATTTCCTTGCGACCGGTACGATAACCAGCTATACACGTGAGCCTGATTGTTAGAAGCATCTGTAGCCTTCCCGGTGCATCATGCACCATGTTGTATTTCACGCGTATGTTCCTGCGAGACATGACCCCTGTAGGGAGTACATTTAACTCACAGTGGGTTTAGAGATATCGAAGTCGTGGCACATGCCATAATCACTTTGCGCACGTATCAGAGATGCTACTGCATCCTTCTAACGTCGCCAATCGACGAGTAGCAGGTCCGGGCCGATCCAAGGCCGTCCGGTCGGCACTCTTCGTGATACACTTGTGTTCAGAAGTAGAACTGGTCCTTTGCAACCCCCCCTCCTTCCCCCATATGTGTCGCCGAAGATTGTTGTATCCGCGATTAGTACGTCCGGGAAGGAGGGAAAAGAACAGCAGCTCAGCGTACTGATCTTGCCGTGGGAATTCATTGTTGCTTTCAGCGCTCGTGACACTGACAGCCTCCTCCACGTCACCTCGCTCTTGTCGAGCGAAACAGGTATAAGTACTTACACTCACAGCTCGACGAGGAAATGTGGCATGAATGCGAGTCGACTGACGCATGGCTCGACAAGTATGTGCCAGGGGCCAATCCTCCCATGTTATTCGACCCATATGTCGTGGAATTGGGTGGAAACGAATGCGATATGCACCCTGGCTGGGTGAGTGCGACATATACTTTGGTGTGGAGGCATGTACTGACTTACGCATGTCGTAGATTTATAGCCTCAACAGGGACATACAGACTGTGGACTGGGAGGGGTACCATGCCTTGAACACGTCCGAACACCAGTCGGATCCGGCGACTTTCGTCCACGATTCTACGACGTCGCCTTGCCCATATATCGGCATCTATCCAAAAGACAAGCCCAAGGATTGGCTGGACTATGGTCTGTCGAGCGAAGCTGGCGCGGACGGATACGTCTCTTCGACGATAGAGTCTGGTTCGAGCGGGCTCACGGATGAGGAGGGGATTACCGTCGTGCCGATGCGGTCCCGCGTCGCCTGGGGATGGGCCGAGCTACTCGTCAGAGTGAAGCACGATAAGGCTTCTACCCTGCCCAGGGCTCAGCTCGCCGACTGTGCGAATGAGGTCTTCAATCGCCAGCACCGTCTATCCTTCTTCATGATCACCGTGTTCAACGACTGCGCTCGTCTCGTATGTTTCGACAGGAACGGCGCTGCCATGACGCCCTCGTTCAGCTACCTCGAGGAACCGGACGTGATTGGCAAGTTCCTCTACCGTCTCTCGAGACTAGATCGCGCGGGACGCGGGTACGATGCCAGTGTAGAGGCGGCGTCCTTGGAGAACGAACGCTTCTTCAGAGCCCTTCATGAGCGGCACCCACAGCCCCGTTCCGCTGAGGCAGCTGGCCTGCGCGATGCGGCCACGGCAGGCTGGAGGGTGTACAAGGTCGGAGTCGACGCTCCATTCTCAACCGACGGGACCCCCGTTCGTCGCAGCAGTCCTCTCGCCCGACATGAACTGCTCGTCGGGAAGCCTGCGTCCGTCCAGGGCTCACTGGTTGGCCGGGGCACGCGAGGCTTCGTTGCATTCGATGTCACCAGTCAGCAGGTCGTCTTCCTGAAGGACAGCTGGCGCCCCGACTCGGAGTACATTCGCTCTGAGTTCGATAACTATATGCTCATTGCGGAGTCGGGGATAGAAGGCCAGTACAGCATACCGACTCTATTAGGCGGCGGTGATGTCAAGTGCAACGGCGTCGTCCAGCGCACGCGCACTCCGACTACACGCTATCACCCTTTCATTCACTTTCGTCTCGTCCTCAAAGAAGTGTGTCGCCGTCTGGTGGACTTCAGGAACTCGTACCAGCTCCTCAGAGCTGTCACGTACGCCTTCGGTGGTGAGTGAATCCTGCTCAATCGCTGATTCCATAGTTGACACCTTCGGTCTAGCTCACATGATGATATGGGAGGCTTGCAGCTTGCTCCATCGAGACGTCAGTGCGGGGAATATTCTTATTCACAATCCGCGTGACAACGAGGACCCCGACTCGGATCATGTCGTTGGCTTGCTCGCTGATTGGGACCTCGCCAAAACTGAAGAAGAAATGACGAGTGGGGGCGCCACACAGCAGAGACGTTCGGTGAGCTGATATCACTTAGTCTCCTGTGTTGGAGGGCCCTGAACCGTTGTTTCCAACAGGGCACGTGGCCATTCATGTCCGCCCGCCTACAACAGTTCCCGGAGAAGCCTCACGACGTAGCCGACGATCTCGAGTCCTTCTACCACGTTTTTAACTGGTGTGCGCTCTTGTATCTGCCCCATAAGAAGTCGTTGAAAGTCGAGATTCTGGCTGAGTACATCTCCCGCATGTACGACTTCGCCAGCCCCGATAACCCGGAACTTGGACACCCCGACAAGCTTGAGAACATGGAAACTGGAAAGCCTTTTGTCACCATGCTGGAGTTAGCGCCTAACATCCCACATCCTTTGCAACTTGTACTCCAGAATCTCGCGTCACTCTTCCAATTGCACTACTACCACGTCTGCTACCCTCCCGGTCCCCCCGGCCTTGCGCCCCAGCTTGAGATGACGCCCAAGGAACGTCCTCAGCTTGACACAGCGCCATCATGGGAACAATATCTTGAAGACGTACCACCCGCGAGCGTGGAGAGCCGAAAGGACCTCCCAACGACTAGTACGGAGCTGCGAGACCCCACCATGTCACCTCTCCGCAATCACCGGAAAGTGCTAACCTGCTTGTGGCGTGCTGTACGAAACGGCAGCGCATGGCCGGGTGCAGATCGCATTGCAGCCCACCGCGTCGTCTGACAGCGAACAAGCGTGCGACCGGCAGCCTCAGCCTCTGCCATAGCGTTACGAGCGACAACCGCAGTAGGACAGGTATCTCTCCGTCAGAGGCGAGGTCTGCGGCACCAAGTTTCCCTCGCCGCGCATCAAAGTCCGAGTCCTCGGCCAACTTCGAAGGCGCGGAGCAGGACCTCCAGGAAAGCGCATAGGAATCGATCCGCTGACGTGCAGATGCGGTTCGGCCCACTCCCAGCACAGCAGTACCAGTAGGCCTGGTGCTGACGACTCCGTATAAGGAGAAACTTTGTATATTGCGAGGGTGAAAGTGTACATGCATCTATTATGATTGGTACGAATTCATGGATCGTGAAGCTTTGAAGGCTGAACTGCCCTCGTCGTCCTCTCCGAATGTTCTCGCATTGAAGCTGGTGCGTCCTTTGTTAGGCTGTTTCGCCTATCGCTGAGACTGGACTTCACAATCTGCGGGCAGAGTTCCGTGCCCCTGCACGAGCCGTGCGTACGCCGTCCTCGTTCCACCACGGTCCACAGTAGTAAGCAAAGTTCGAGTCCGCGAGCTGTACAACGGTGACAACCGAAGCTTCCTTGATGAGGAGAGTCTCCCCAAGGGGTCCGAGCCGTGAATCTTTGAATCGTCAACGCGTCATAACACAAGCGTGTCGTCGTGAATCCTCCGCCTATCAAGAGATCGCTCGTCGACAGGTGCCATGATCTTACCGACAGGTTGAGGCTGAGGACCGACCTCAACGAACTGTCAGCGATCGTGTCTAGAGCGCCGTCTGAGTGGTAAATATATACGAATTCGCAGACAAGACTGAATAAGGGTAGTATACAGCAGACTTTGTGCAAGCGAATGGCGAGCATGCACATAATCACGAACAACCGGTACGGAGACAGAACGGGTTCATAGATACATAGATACTACACTACTACGAGAAAATTATCTAGTACAACGTCAACGACGAGAGAACGGGAGGGTCAGTAAGTACAACATCAACAATTAGTTGGCCACTCGTAGCCTCGTCGAAATAATATGCAAATCTAACAATACAGATACCGCCGACAACCAGATCACAAACCTCCTCTCGCTCATATGTCGATGAGATTGCGCTCCTGGCCTTGCGACTGCTGTTGAGGCTGTGGCGACTGGTGAGGCGGCGACAAGAACGGATTGTGGCTCGGCTCCCCATTCGAACCCGCCGTGCCCGTCTTCTGCGCCGCAAGTCGCCCAAACTGCGTCTGCCCGAACCTAATCAAAATGAGAAAAAAATCAGCACTCTCACTCTCCCAAGACCCACACGCGCGAACGACTGATGAAGAAAGGAACGCACCTGAGTTGCCCGATATTTCCAAACGTGTCCACCCCGTCGCCCGTGTAGTTCGCGAACAGCGCCGCGAGCCGCGCGTCCTCGCGCTCCCGCCCCCGGCGCGGCGGCTCCCACCCGGTCGAGAACGGGCGCAACAGCGCGTCGGCGTTCGTGCTCGCGCGGATGTCCTGCCGCGGCAGCTCGCTCCGCGCGCGCGGCGGCGGCGAGCGCCCCTCGTACGTGCCCGAGAGGTTGAACGAGACGTCCGAGGACGGGAGCGGGCCGGCGCCGGTGAGGGTAGGGGGTTCGGGCGAGTGCGGGAGGAACGGATTGTTTGAGCCGAAAGAGGTCATTTGCGGGACGAGGGGCTGTGATTGTGGCGCCTCCGGCTGTTGTGGGTAGTAGCCGGTGGGGACGGCGGTTTGTTGTGCCTGTAGTTGTTGCAGCTGCGCATACTCGGCTTGTTGGCGCATATACTCGGCCTGGTGATGTGTGTCAGTCAGCACGGAGGCAAGAAAACGAAATCCTGAGAACGGACCTGCATCGCTTCTTGTTGCGCTGCTTGCAGGTAGGGGTTGAACGAGGTGTATTGGGGCTGAATGGAGGTGAACTGGGGTTGGATGGAGGTGAACTGAGGTTGGATAGCGGTGTACTGAGGCTGAAGGCCTATAGCATATTGGAGGGGTAGTGAGGCGTCAATTAGCTGCTGGGTCGCAGGTGAAGGCCTATCACACAGCGTCAGAGAAACACCGCATACACCGAGCCAAAAAAACTCACAGTTGGTTGCTGTCGTCGAAGAGTGCGGCGGCATTCTGCTCGACCAACTTCTTCCGCCGTTCCTCGTCCTCCTGACTGAGTTTGATTGCGCGCTCCAAGTCCTGGTCCTCAGCAGTCTTCTTCGCCATCGCCGCGCTCTTCTTGCTTTCCTCAATCGCCCGCCGCAGGTCCTCATCCTCCCCGTTCGCGACTTTATCGAGCCCATTCGGCAGCGGTCTCCTGCGATACCGGTCGCCCAGCGGCCTCTCCTCATCCGAGTCGGTGTCGTTCGAATTGCGCGAGCGGCCCATCAGGCGATCGCGCATGTGCGCACGGTCGCGACGCTCGCGGTGGAGGCGCTGCCTGTCCGTGAGGAGGTTCGTGATATCCGCAGCCTTGTGGCGAACGTTCGCGCCCTGGTCGATGCCTTCGTCGTCGATATACTGGAACTCGCGCAGCGTCTTGATCTCGTACAAGTTCTCTTCGCAGTAGACGATGACGTTCTCGGAGCCGGAGTGCAGGAGGTAGTCGAGCACGACAAGAGCCTACGAAGTGTGTATGTGCGTGAGCGTGAGCTACATACGGTCGGACATAAAGAAGGCCGAGGGATTGGCCGAGGCAAAGCGTAGTAAAGCAGCGAGCCATACGATGCGGTTACTGGTCATTGAGATTGTGATGTGGATAGTGCTGCGCACATACGAGAAGAGGGGCCGATGAGGGTAACGTAGACGGAGGCAAACCTAGCGAAACAGCGAGAGATGATGACGTCGCAAAGAGTATGGTTCGGTGGACAGTGGAGATGGTATACGAACAGTACCGAGGCACGCTGATTACTCACCTTGAAGACATGTCTCCAGTTCTTTCCCTTGTCGTTTAACCTCTTGTCTATGATCTCCATGATATCGACAAAGTCAAGCCTAAGCGCAAGTTAAATCGCCGAGACATTGGAGAGTGAGTATCGGACTCACTCGTTGTAGGTCATCTGCGCAAGCTCGTACATCTCCTTCCCGGACGGTGGCCATGGGTCGTTACATGTCGCGTTCCGGACCTTAATTTGTGTGTGCGAGTAGCCTTTGCTGTAGTTCTTGGCCGCGCGCAATGCGCTCTTGCCAAATGTCTGGACGGCAGCCATGAATGTAGGGGGAAAAGTCGGGCGGGAGGAGGAGGTATGGAAGCGGTATAAGAGAGAGTCGGCAATGGGAGAGAGCGGGCAGCCCAGCCCAGACCAGCACGGACCATCGCTCCTCCGACAAGTCCAAGAGCTCTCGAATCCTGCGGAAAGACTCGGCTGCGCCCGACGTCATGGCAGCACCGCCACTGCCACCTGACTTCTCGGCAACCGCCGTTCTCCCGCAGTCTCAACCACGCACCACTTGGTGTTATCGACCGCCTCACACAGTACACCAACAAGATTCGTACACAGTCAACAGGGAAAACAGCGCTATAAACTTGACGATTAGTCCACCGCATGCGCCGCTAAACCGTCATCCAGCGCGAGTTCAAGTTCGTGACGTGGAGGCCAGAACAGGTCGCTGCCGTGAACTAGCCTTATCTCTCTAACGACAGTGCATCTGAAGGTACAGTATTGAATGCTTGAAGGCTTCCGAACTGTTTGAAGCGCTGGTACGTGCATGTCAATTGCCTCTGCCTGCTGGCTAATCGCATTTCAAGCAGTCCCTAGTTCGAAACCTCAGATCTCTCACCCCCTACCTTTAACGGCACTAATTGCACGAAGAGCGTTTCTGCTGAGACAGATTGTTATACGGAGCGTGAAAGCTGCGCAAATCGAGCCAAGACATGACGTGGATCGAGGCCAAGACAATAGGCGAATGGTTCAACGCGTACGTTCCCGGTGACCACCCACCTCCCGGCACAGCGTTCGAGCCGTACAAAACGCATATCGACGCGACCGAACGCGAGTTACGCTCTAGCTGGGTGAGTGGCTTCCCCGTCCATGACGATCCGGAAAACCGACGTTCACACTTCATGCAGCGAGATGGCCTCAATAGGACCCTCCAGACAGTGGGCTGGACGGCGTATGAGGCACTGGATACGTCTGAAGAATCAGATCTTAATTCGACCACAGGGAGGAAGACCTCCTGTCCGGCAGTCCTCGGCATCTATCCCAAGAACAGGCCCGAAAATTGGCTTGACTGTGATGAGTCGGACGAACTGGCGGACGAAGACGATCAAGCCTCTTCATCCTACAACTCCGAATGGGGCACCGATGAAGAGGAAGAGGACCAAATAACTCGTGTTCCTCTACGCACCCGCGTTTCCTGGGGATGGGCCGAATTGATAGTGGTGCTGCTGAAGGATCAGAATGACGCCGCAGGTCCGAGAACGACGACTGCACTCTACTGGGAGAAGGTTGAGGACCAGCTTGCCGGATACGCGAACGAAGTTTTCACTCGCCAGCACCGTCTGGCCGTCTTCATGATTGTTGTCTACTCCTCGGATACCGCCCGCCTTATCCGACTCGACAGGCGAGGGGCCGTCACGACGCCGTTGTTCAACTACGTACGGCATCCGGAGGTCATCGGTACGTTCCTGTTCCGCCTGTCAGGAATGGGCCCTGCAGGCCGGGGGTACGATCCGACAGTCAGCGCTGCGTCCGCGGATGAAGAGCGACTCTTCCGTGCGCTGCATGAGCAGCGCGAACATCCTCTCTCCGCCACAACAGTCGGTCTTCGTGAGGCAGCCACGCCTGGCTGGCTAATCTACAAGGTCACCATCGAGTCCCCGTTCTCCACAGACGGCACTCCGGTGCGCCGAGACAGCCCCGTCGTCCAACGCGAGCTTCTCGTTGGGAAACCTGCCTCTGTCAAGACATCGCTCGTCGGCCGGGGCACCCGAGGCTTCGTCGCGTATGACCTGACGAGCCAGCAGGTGGTCTACCTCAAGGACAGCTGGCGTCCAGACTTGGGCTCGCAAGGTGTCCGGTCCGAGTATGACAACTACATGCTCATCAGGGAGTCGCTCCCTAAACCGGACTCGGTGATGAACACCGGGGTGCCGACGCTTCTTGGCGGGGGCGATGTCACGTACTGCGGTATCGTCCAGCGGACTTGCACTCCGACTAGTCATCTGTACGTCCACTTCCGCCTTGTACTCAAGGAGGTGTGTCGGCGTCTGGAGGACTTCAAGAGCTCCAAACAGCTTCTGCAAGCTGTCGCTTGGGCGTGTGCTGGTGAGCTCGTCTTTTGACGAAACTGAGACCCATACTTCCGCTGACGCCAACGAATGAATTTGCCAGCACACATGCAGGTCTGGGAGTCTTGCAGGTTGCTGCACCGAGATGTCAGCGCCGGGAACATCCTCATATACGACCTGCAAGACAGCAACGCCCCCGACTCCGCGAGGGTCATCGGCCTGCTTTCCGACTGGGATCTCGCGGAAGTCGACGACGGAGTGACGACACTGAAACGCTCAGTAAGCTCACTCGTTGTGATACGCTTTTCAGCGCTGAGCATTGTCTCCGACAGGGCACTTGGTCGTTTATGTCCGCGCGCCTGCAACGATTCCCGGAGAAGCCTCACGAGGTAGCCGACGATCTCGAGTCATTCTACCACGTTCTGAACTGGTGCGCGCTCCTGCATCTACCCCATACGAGGTCAAATCCAGAGATTCTGGATGAGTGCATCTACCGCCTCTTCGACTTCGCCACCGCCGATGATCCGCCACGTGGTCACCCCGACAAGCTCGAATACATGGAATCCGGCTGGACCTTCGTCAGGATTTTGAGGATACGTTCTGGAGTTCCGCATCCGCTGGACCTTGTACTCCAAGAACTCGCGTCGCTCTTCCAACTGCATTACTACCACGCCCGCTACCCTACCGGATCCCCCCAGCGCTTTGCGCTCAATGTCGAGATTGTGACTGAGGACGACTCGCCGCCGGATGATGATCTTTTAATTGCAATCGGCCTTCCCCACCTCACACCAGGAGTGGAGAGCCTGCAAACCAGCAGCGAGCCCACAACAACTGCGGAGCCCCGAGACCCCGCCAAGTCACCTCTCTGCGATCATAAGCACGTGGTGGCTTGCTTGTTCCGTCGTCAGCGTACCGACGCATGGCCAGTAGCAGATCGTGTAAGATGAGTGCATGTCCACAATATTAATATCGCTCCGCACGTACCTAGCGTAGAATCTCCACTTCAAGGTCACCTTAGGATGTCGTCATCAATGATACGTCGCACAAAGCGTCGCGAGCACGACACAATATATCGCTGTACCGTATATACAGCCTAGTAATCTAGTCGTGATATTCCGCCGACAGTGACAGTACCGTAAACCGCGCTGCCCTGCTAGAGCAAAATGAACGAGTTCGTGGGCAAGGTACTCTGCGTGACGAACCGCGTCGAGACTCCGTCGTCGCTCGGCCAGAGTGTGTCACCTGAGAGACTGCCACATACAAAGAAGTATCTTCGTGTGTTTGCGAAGCGGTGACTCAGCGGGGTAGTATTGGTGCCGCAGACGTCCTCTCTGACGGAGAAGGACCTGTCCTATTGCGCTTGTTGCTCCCAACACTATCGGAGAGCTGCAACTGGGAGCTGCCTGACTCACGCTTGCTCGCTGTCACGGTAGCAAGGACGATGGGGCGCTCCCGGTTAACACGATCTGTGAGTGGCCATCCAATCTTGCTTTGCACAGGTGGCCACAGGCAAGCAAGCACACGCTTATGGTCGCGGAGAGGTGACTTTAAGGGGTCTCTCAGCTCCGTGTTCGCCGGGAGATTCGCTGGGGTTTGCAGGGTCTTCGGCTGAATGTGATTAAGACCCAGTGCTTTGGCCCATGCTGGAACTGGGGGCGGAGAATCGTCCTGAGACACAGTCTCAAGATTGAGCGCAAAGCTGGAGTGTTCGAGAGGGTTGGGGACGTGGTAGTAGTGATCTTTGAAGAGCGACGCAAGCTCTTGAAGTACATGTTTCAAAGGATGTGGGACTCCAGGCCTTGTCTCCCTCATGGTGACGAAAGTCATGCCGTCTTCCATATATTCGAGCTTCTCGTGGGAACCAAGTTGCGGGTCATCGGTGGTGGCGTAGTCGTACATGCGGGAGATGAAATGAGCCAGATGATCGAGATCTAACGCCGTCGTATGGGGCAGATACAGGAGCGCACACCAGTTCAGAACGTGGTAGAAGGACTCGATATCGTCGGCGAGCTCATGGGGCTTTTCCGGGAATCGTTGGAGACGAGCGGACATAAATGGCCACGTGCCCTGTTAGGAACAGCATTTCAGTGCTGACCAGCGCAAGAGACTAAGGGTGGTGAGCTCACCGAACGTGTCCGCTGTGTAGCGCCCCCATCCGCTATTTCCTCTTCAGTTTTGGCAAGGTCCCAATCAGCGAGCAAGCCAACAACGTTATCTGAATTCGGGTCATCCTCGTCCCGCGGGTTGTAAATGAGGATATTCCCCGCACTGACGTCTCGATGGAGCAGTTTGCAACTCTCCCATATCATCATGTGAGCTATATTGGAGGTGTCAATTAGCGGGGTTTCAGAGATTGGGTAGGGCTCACTCACCACTGTATGCGTATGCGAGAGCACTGAGGAGCTGGAAGGAGTTCTTGCAGTCCTCCAGACGGCGACATACCTCCTTGATGATCAAACGGAAATGAATGAAAGGGTGATAGAATTGAGTCGGAATGCGCGTGCGTTGGATGACGTCGTTGTGCTTGACATCACCACCACCCAACACGGTAGGTATATGTAACTCGCCATAGGTCTTCTTCGACTCTGCCATCTCCTTCGACTCCGTGATGAGCATATAGTTCTCAAACTCGGAGCGAATGTCCTCCGAGTCGGGGCGCCAGCTGTCCTTGAGGAAGACGACCTGCTGACTCGTGAGATCGTACGCAACGAAGCCTCGCGTGCCCCGGCCGACAAGTGAGCCTCGGTTGACGGACGCTGGCTTCCCGATGAGGAGTTCATGTCGGGCGAGAGGACTGCTGCGACGAACGGGGGTCCTGTCGGTTGAGAATGGAGCGTCGACTGCGACCTTGTACACCCTCCAGCCTGTCGTGGCCGCATCGCGCAGACCGGTTGCCACAGCAGAGCGAGGGTGGTACTGCTCATGAAGGTCTCGAAAGAGACGTTCTTCCTCCGGAGACGCTGCCTCTACAGTGCCATCGTACCCCCGGCCCCCACGATCTAGTCTGGAGAGACGGAAGAGGAAGTTGCCAATGACGTCCGGTTCCTCTAGGTAGTTGAATGAGGGCGTCATGGCAACGCCGCTCCTGTCGAAACGCACCAGACAGGCGCAGTCGTTGACCACGGCGATCATGAAGAAGAATAGACGATGCTGGCCATTGAAGACGTCGTTTGCACAGCCGGAGAGTTGACCCTTGTGCAAGGGGGAAGCCTTCTCGAGCTTCACTTTGACGAGCAGTTCGGCCCAGCCCCAGGCAACGCGGGAACGTATCGGTACGTCAGTGATCCTCTCGTCATCCATGAGCCCGCTGAGACCAGACTCCATCGTTGAAGAGACGCCTGCGTCTCCGTCCGCTTCGCTGGAGGGATCATAGTCCAGCCAATCCTCGGGCGTATTCTTTGGATAGATGCCGAGGTCTGGGCAAGCCGACCTCCTAGAGGCGCGTGTGAGAATCGCCGGATCCGAGTGTTCGAACGCGTCCAAGGCGCGGTATCCCTCCCAGTTCACAGTCTGGATGTCCCTGTTGAGACCTTTGATCTACGACATTCAGCAGTCAATACATGCCCCCCGACCACAAATATTGTTCATACTCACCCAGCCGGGGTACATGTCGCGCTCGTTTCCACCGAGTTCCACGTCATATGGGGCGAATGACATGGAAGGATTGGCTCCTGGCACGTACTTGTCAAGCCAATCGTGAATCGACTTGCACTGCACCCACGCCATCTCCTCGTCGAGCCGCGTACGCCTTGCGTTCCACTCGCGCACACCAGTGTCTGTGACTCTGGGATGCTAGTATGAGAGCGAGATGATCGATGTCTGCTATTTGGAGGCTGAGGCAAGCGCCTGACAAGCTGACACTCGCTTGGGCAAGTGCAACGGCCCAAAATGGAAAGCGTAGTATTTGTTGACTCGAGCGAGCCACAGCAGAGCACCGGCGGGCGTTGACGGGACTCCGGTATGAGAGCAACTTGTCGATGGCGGCGATCTGTAAGCAGACGCAGCGGGCCTCAGTCGACGTGCTCGAGATGAAGCAAAGACTAAGATGTTATTCTGTACCTGTAAGCAGACGCAGCGGGCTAGGTAGATCAGAATACATCAGTAACTAGGATACGACAGAAAGAATGACAGTGACATACCCTCAGTCGACGTGCTCGAGATGAAGCAAAGACTGAGGGCATCGGAGGCGAGCGAGGGCGAGTATAAGTGAGCGGAAAAGGCGGAAAGAGTGAACGGCGGGAAAACGAGCGGAGAGCGCTAAATATACCGAAAAAGGGAAATATAATATCGGCTAGAGTAGGGACATCGTACTGGACGAACAGACACATATCGGGCAGGGAAAGAGGTCCGACGAGGGCAGCAGGAAGGTAGACGGAAGTAAAGGGATCGTAAATGAAAGTAGGTAAGCAAGCACATAGTACGGTAGCGGAGCGGTGGATGGTATAGTGGTAGGCGCTCTCGGTGCGCCAGGATTGTTGCTCCAACATCCGGCACGGTCGTCGACAACGGGGTCTCACCTGTCGAACCAGACAAGTCGGAGAGCACTCGGACGATCGTACAGAAGACCTGACGGTGTTGGTTGGCTGAAGCTTAAATCACTCCGGACCAACACAGTCCGCTTCTGTGCGTCAACGAATTCCATACATCCAGCCATGCATTCCACGAACTCGTACCCGATATATACATACTTTCACGCCTCGCATACAATGCCGTTCTCTATAAAAATCGTCCGTACAACGCTACCACTGAGCTGCAAGCAGGGAACCAACACGTCAGCTAACCGATCGATACACTCGGTGTGATGGCAAAGACTCACCACGCGGGTCCTCCTCAGGCTCGTCTGCGTCGTCGAAGTCACCACGCCTTTGTGTCGAGCGCTGAGAACTCTCCGGGTGCTGAACTCGAAGAGGGACCTCCGTATGCATGGCGTACACACGACGCGGATTGTCGAGCGAGAAGACGTTGGGGTCGCTGGTCGTCGTAGTGGCGTACATGCGAGGCGGACTGCGAGGCGGACTGTTGAGGGAGATCTCATTTATGCCACTGGCTATCGCAGGGTTGATGGGACGACTCTCTCTGTTCTCCTTCCACCGCCGAAGCGCCTCGAAAGCCGAGGATATATCGCCGAACTGGGATTGTAAAGGAGAGTCGCTCAAAACGGGCGAGGCATTCCCCGTAATTGGACTCCCTGATCTTGTCGCGCTTTCAGACTGGGGCGTCGGAGAGCTACGGGCACTCCTTGAGATCATGCTCCGTGCATTGACCGAGGACCTTGACGTGCGACGAGGTAGTCTTGGTGCCGCAGACATCCTCTCTGACGGGGAAGGACCTGTCCTAATGCGCTTGTTGCTCGCAACGCTATCGGTGAGCTGCAGGTAGGGGTTGCCACTCCTACGCTTGCTCCCTGTGAAAGCAGCAAGAACAATGCGGCGCCCTGCAATACGATCATCTTCGCGTGGCCATCCAATCTTGCTTCGGATAGCTGACCCCAGGCAAGTGAGCACGCGTTCGTGGTCACAGAGCGGTGAATTGCCCGGGTCTCGCGGCGTCGGAGTCACTGGGAGGTTCGCTGGAGTTTGCACGTTCTTCAGTGGTACGTCGGGAAGACCGATTGCAGATGACACATCATCATCAGGCGGCGAATCGTCCTCAGTCACAATCTCAACATTGAGCGCAGAGGGGGGGGATCCAGGAGGGTAGCGGGCGTGATAGTAGTGCGATTGGAAGAGTGACGCAAGTTCCTTGAGCACAAGTTGCAAAGGGTGTGGGTGGTTAGGCCCTAACTCCCGCATGGTGACAAAAGGCGTGCCGTCTCGCACGTATTTGTGCTTCTCGGGGTGACCAAGTTCGGGGACATCGGCGCTGGCGAAATCGTACAGGCGGGAGATGTACTCAGCCAGAACGTCGACATCTGACGAGAACTCATGGGGCAGATGTAAGAGCGTGCACCAGTTCAGAACGTGGTAAAACGACTCGATATCGTCGGCTAGCTCGTGGGGCTTCTCCGGGAACCGTTGGAGACGGGTGGACATGAATGGCCACGTGCCCTGTTGGAAACAGCGGTTCAGGGCCCTCCAGCACAGGAGACTAAGTGAGGTCAGCTCACCGAACGTGTCTGTTGTGTGGCGCCCTCCGACGTAATTTCTTGTTCAGTTCTAGCGAGGTCCCAATCAGAGAGCAAGCCAACGACATGATCCAAGTCTGGTTCCTCGTTGTCGCGTGGGTTGTGGATGAGAATATTTCCCGCACTGACGTCTCGATGGAGCAATCTACAAGCCTCCCATACCATCCTGTGAGCTAGACCATAGGTGTCAGCTATAGGGTCAGCGATTGAACAGAATTCACTCACCGGAGAAGGCGTAAGTGACAACTCTGAGGAGCTGGTAGGAGTTCTTAAAGTCCTCCAGACGTCGACACACTTCCTTGAGGATGAGACGAAAGTGAATGAAGGGGTGATAGCGTGTAGTCGGAATGCGCGTGCGTTGGACGACGCCGTTATACTTGACATCACCACCGCCCAATAGAGTCGGTATGTGTAAATTGTTCTTGATCTTCTTCGACTCTGTGATGAGCAAATAGTTATCGAACTCGGAGCGAATGTCCTCCGAGTCGGGGCGCCAGCTGTCCTTCAGGAAGACGACCTGCTGACTCGTGAGATCGTATGCAACGAAGCCTCGCGTGCCCCGTCCGACAAGCGAGCCCTTGACGGACGCAGGCTTCCCGATGAGCAGTTCATGTCGGGCGAGAGGACTGTTGCGACGAACAGGGGTCCCGTCGGTTGAGAACGGAGCGTCGACTGAGACATTGTACACCCTCCAGCCCTTCGTGGCCGCATCGCGCAGGCCGGCTGCCACAACGGAGCGAGGGTGGTACTGCTTATGAAGGTCTCGAAAGTGACGTTCTTCCTCCGGCGACGCCGCCTTTACAGTGGCATCGTACCCCCGGCCTGCACGATCTAGTTTTGCGAGACGGGAGAGGAACCTCCCAATGACGTCCGGTTCCTCAAGGTAGTTGAACTCAGGCGTGAATTCGGCGCCTTGCCTTTCGAAACAGACGAGACGAGCGTAGTCATTGAGCACAGTGATCATGAAGAAGGATACACGATGCTGGCGATTGAAGACTTCATTCGCGTAGTCGGTGAGCTGGCCCCTTTGCAGGGACTGGGGAAGAGGACCTTGTGGAACATTGATCCTTGGGCGCTTCTCGTGTTTCACTTCGACGAGTAGTTCGGCCCAGCCCCAGGCCACACGGGAACGCATCGGTACGTCGGCGATCCTCTCCTCGTCCGTGAGCCCGCTGAGACCAGACTCCATCGTCGAAGATACGCCTCCGTCCGCGTCCGATTCGCTGGAGGGATCATAGTCGAGCCAATTCTCGGGCGTATTCTTTGGATAGATGCCGAGGTCTGGGCAAGTCGACGTCCTGGAGGCGCGTGTGAGAGTCACCCGATCCGAGTGTTCGGACGTGTTCAAGGCGTGGTATCCCTCCCACTTCACAGTCTCTAGGTCCCTGTTCAGGCCTTTGATCTACGACATCCAGCAGTCAACACATGCCTCCCGATCGTAAAAAATGTTCATGCTCACCAAGCCAGGGTACATATCGTGTTCGTTTCCACCGAGATACACATCATACGGGGCGAATGACTCGTCAGGATTGTCTCCTGGCACGTACTTGTCGAGCCAATCGTCAACCGACTTAGACTCCACCCACGCCATCTCCTCGTCGAGTCGGTTACGTTTCGCTTTCCGCTCGCGCTCGCCAGTGTCCGGGATGCTGTGAGAGCGGGAGGACTGCTTGGAGCCGACGACGACGGTTCTGGCACGAGAGCGGAACTGCGCGGGGTTGGATGATGCGCGTTGTTGGGGTTTCTCTGAAGACGCCATGGTTTAGTGAGAAGAAAGAGTCAGCTTGACATGAACGCACCCCCGGTTCGAGGTCTTTATATATGCCCCTGCTTCGTTATCGTGAGTGCAACGCTCCCAGGATGATGAGGCGATAATCCGCAATCTTCCGGAATGTGGTCTGAGCGACGATGTAGAAGGGCGCCGAGCGTTTGCCAAGCGTGCACGAGGACGTTCCTGTATTGTTCTGAGTTAGCTCTATCCCAAACAAAAGTGTCATTATACCATACAAGAACAATTGCTAATGGCTTGCGTGTGGTCACTGCAACAGAGAAGCACAAATGTGTGCGGAGGGGGCAAGCGCCTGACAGCTGGCACTCGCTTGCAACTCGCTTGGGGTAAGTGCAACGACCCAATATGGAAGGCGTAGTATTCGTTGGCACAGCCGAGGAACGGCATAGGGCCGCTGCGCGCATAGCCATATGGCCATTCGTTCGATCCTCGCGCCTGAACTATACATTCGAGAACATTCGGGGAATATCGTGTGCCGCATCGCTTACAAAACTCACGAATCAACAATGAACGCCAAGTACGTCTCAATTGTTCATCTACATAATTCTCTTCTTCCCCAAAAACCCATCAAGGGCTTCATAATGCGCCTATTGTCTTGTCCATCTGTCGTGCATCTTGTTATGATGATCCATGACTGTGCTGTCATGTCGACGGCCTCGTTGTCGGGTAAGAGGAACAACTGGGTCTGGAGAACGACTGCCTCAACGTATACATTCCCTTGACCCATATGGACAGGACGGAATGCAAGCAAGAGGTGTTAGCTCAAGCATCATATAGATTGCGAGCAAATACAGGGTCCATTTTAATGGCAGAAGTCCCTTGTCCCACCTGAAATCACATAGCCTCACCCGGCTACGTGCGGTTTGCATGAGTACCCATCCACCACCAGCGAGAGCATCACTCACCTGAACATCAGCCGATAACATCGAGATTTCCGAAGCCACTGACAACCTCTGTGCAGGCGCAGGCGCAAGCCCCTCCGGGTCCGGGTCCGGGTCCGCAAACGGGTTCGCCTCCTTCGCACCCACAGGCACGACCGGGTCCACAAACGGATCCAACATCGCGTCCGCGCTCAGACTCGAGTGTCCCTTGTCCGCCCCATCCACGACCGTGCTCGACGCCGCGGTGCTGTACATCGTCTCGCGCACGCGCGGCTCTGGGGCCCCCGCGCCAAACGCGGATGTGTCGCTCGGCGCGGGGCTGAGCGGCATCCCGCTCGCGGACGACGTCGAGAGGTAGCTCGGGAACATCTCGCTCCTGCTCACTGTGCCCCCGGCGCCGACGAACGCCATGTTCGGCGGCGGGACGCGCGCGGGCGCGGGCGCGGGGCCCCCGATCGCGGAGTTGATGCTGAAGTGCGGCGAGTCGGGAACGATGGAGGGCGAGCGGGTGACGTAGGTGTCGTAGGAGATGCCGCCGCCCATGAATGGCCGTGCGGCACGTCGGCGGGCACGGACACGGAAGAAGAGGAACACGAGAGCGACGAGGACGACGAGACCTCCCAGGACGCCGCCGATGATCCCGCCCATCATCGCCGGTGAGGTCTTCTTCCTGTGCCAAGTTGTTAGCAAGAGATGATGTGTTCCGAATGACGAGACGTACGCAGCGGTGGCGGACACGACGCTCGCAGTGGGGAACGACGTCGACGTAAACACTCTCGTGCTCGTGCGGAGCTCGAAAGTCGTGGTCGTCTTACCATCGGACGCGATCGTTGGGATCGCAGTGCTGAACGTCGATAGGCTCGTGATCGTGGTCGTAATGGGAGCAGCGGTAGGTACGTTGTCCGCTGCTGATTGAGCAGCCGCTTGCTGTACACCAGTGATACTGAAACAGGCTCGTCAGCGTACAGCTGAAGGCAGAAACAAAATCCTCACCTCGCTGTCGCGGTACCAGACGCTATCGGTGTCGCAGCATTGGCAGCAGTCCCTCCGGTATTGTTGGAGCCCGAGGGCTGAGTACCTGCCGCCGTCTGTCCATCCGTGCCATTGCTGGCCGCGTTCCCGCTATCGCTAGCAGTAGTGCTAGCATCGTTGTTCCCAGCCGTTGCATCGCCGCTCCCCGTGCTCCCGTTTGTCCCAGTGTTCCCGTTCACGCTGGTGTTGCCAGTTCCCTGGCTCCCATCGCCGTTATCATTTCCGGTGCCCGCGTTGTTCCCTGTGCCTGAACTAGACCCTGTGTTGCCATTGTCTCCGGTGTTTCCACTATCGCCGTTGCCCGTAGTAGGGGATGCGGTAGCAGCGCCCCCGCTGCTCGTGGGCGAGCCAGAGCCAGAGCCAGAGCCAGAGGCGGAACCATTACCAGACGGGGTACTGGAGGTACCAGACTGACCGGTCTTGCCACCAGTGGGCTTCGAATCCGCTGCGCTCGTCTTGCTTCCCGTCGGCGATGCTGGCTGCGTGCTGCTTGGTGAATCGGACGAGTCGCCCGGGCCGCTGTGATGCGCCACATCGTGAGCGTCAAACGTTCTGCATCTGTCAAATACATGTTGGGACGCACACGATGGCAGTAGGGACCAAGCCGCCGCTCGTAGCAGACGGACTCCCGGTGGGTTGTGCGCTCGAACTGGGATCCGAAGGCTTGCTGGAGGGAGAAGGTGCCGCGGACGTGGGTTTGGTGGATGCAGGGGTGGATGTGGGCGAGGCAGAGGCTGGAGAGAGAAGAAAACGCACGTTCTTCGCTATGAACGGGGAAGATCACGAAGCAGATGAAACATCACGCACTGCTACTGTTATCGTCTCCATCTCCAGGCCCAACAATCGCCGTAGGGACAAGACCGCCAGAGGAGGACGGGGTTGCAGCCTTCGTGGACGACGGCGCAGCAGAGGTCGGGTCGGCCGCGGATGTTGAAGCAGCCGAAGTAGTTGCTGGGCTCGACGAAGAAGGGGTCGCGGAAGTCGACGGAGCTGCAGATGTCGAGTCAGACACTACGACCGCGGTAGGGGCAAGAACTGGGCTCGAAGACGAAGAAGTAGTGGCCGTCTCGAGCCTTGCCGAGGAAGCCGAAGATGCTGAAGAGGAAGGTGCACCGGTCGTGCTCGGTGCAGCGGAAGATGAAGAGGCGACCTCGGTCGTGCTCGGCGCGACAGACGTCGATGGTGACGCTGAAGTGGTTTCTGCCTTGCTTGACGTAGGGGCAGCGGATGAGGAGGGCGCAGAAGAAGATGCGGGCGACGAAGTCGCAGAAGGTGCATCCGACGAAGGCGTAGAAGAAGGCGTAGCCGACGAAGGAGCAGAAGAAGGAGCCTCTGAACTGGTTGGCTTACTCTCTGTGGCGGAGGGGATTGCTGAGGAAGCAGCGCTTGCAGACGAAGGGGAAGCCGTGACAGAGGAAGAAGCTGCAGTGCTGGCCTGCGCTGCATGCAGGACGCCCGTTCAGCATCCACACTTCACAAGTGTGACGAACGGATGGAGGACACTGCACGCGGTCGAGCCTCGTCAGTTTCGCCCGTCGCCACAGGAGATTCCGGATACTCACCACCTGAACCTGAAGAAGAAGTCGCGTCCTCGCGCTTCAACGCGACTGCCCGAACCAGGGGAGCCATAATAAAAAGTCGTAAAAAGAGAACGAACGAAGAGAAAGAGAGAGAGAGAGAGAAAGAGAGAAAGGGAACCAGCACGGCTGCTACGGGCGGGGAGCAGGGTGCATGGCGCAACGGAGAGCACGGGACGCTTGCCTATATTGTCGCTTGACCCACTCCCTTGGGTGCGAACGCGGGACTCAGGACTGATGGTCGTCGGGGAGGGCGTTGCAGCTGGTGATGGTTCTCGAGACACAGGAAATCGGAATGCACACCTCTGTTGGCCGCACGGCTCTGGCACCTGCGTTGTTGATTGCAGACTCGCTGTATCCCCACTCATCTTCAAATTGACTTGTGCGTTATGTGCATATCCCGAACATACTTTGCAGCTGACAGAATGCCATGCCATAAGACAGGACGACGGACGGAACAGACACGGTCGACATGGATATGAGCGTGTCTCTCGACGACGGGCGGTGACAGTTACTGCCAAGTTGGCACTTTCCGTCCAATCACCAACTCAGCAGATAAGATTAGATAGCCGCCCTCCCCATCACACTCGTTGGACAATCTCGACAATGCACCCATCCAACGTCGGCTCCATTACGCGTCCATTGTCCAACACTGTTTCTCGGACCGTCGAATGATGCAGATGCCACAACCGAACCGCCTCCCTAGTCCATTATGATTATATATCCGCCCAAATACCGACCAGGCGACATTTTGCGGAGCACCCCAAACATGACCGGACGGATCGCAGCCCCGCGGCAAACCTAGCCACAGTCGAGACTAACAGACACCTGCATGGAAGCAATATTGACTAGCTGCGCCGCTGCGGTGGGCTCGACTTGAAGCTTGAAGTTGACATCGAGCCGCCTAGGGGTCCAACAACACACGCTGCACAGCATGTCGCGAAGGCCACCGAATCTCAGATCAATCCGGCCCCGTCCCATCATACGTACTACGTGATTACTGTACTGTATTGACGTTGGACTTGGAGGGGAGACAGTGCGCCGGGTGCGGAGGTGCGGCTGCTCAGTGCTGAACGTTGAATCGAGTGACCAGCTACCGGTATCTCGGGATGAGCTGACGACCGTCGTATGTGGTGCGGTATACACTCACCCATTCTACAGCACACTACCGGGTTATCGACGAGTTCCACAGGCTGTCGAGACTTGGGAGGTTAGGCCCTAAACAGCGCACGCGCGAAAAAAACGTCATTACAACTCGAACATATGCCGCATGTACGCGTGGCGCGACACTGCTCGAGACAAGCGCCCAAAGATTCGATGGGCTAAGTACTATACTACTATACGTCACAACACAGAACCGGGGCGGGGCAGCAATAGGAGCACAAGCAGAACGAAGAACGAAGAACGGAGGGAACAGCGAGCGAACGAATCCAAAGACCAGGATGGCTGGGCGGGCGTGGGCGTGGGGGGATATGGATATGGATATAGCAAGTACGAGTACGGTGAGGGTGCGGGTAATACGGGAAGACGGCGAAGCGAGAGACATCACATCATCGACGACGTCAGGCATCAGGGTGGGAGGGGGGACACGGTTATGAAGACACACACACAGGGAGGTAGAGGACGAGGAAGCGGTATGGATGAAGCAGACGGCAGAGGACACACAGTGGTATAAGGATCGAATCCGGACCCGGACCCAAAGGAAGGGAGATTGCGCTAGGGATACTACTACGGGAAGATGGCGCAGCTAAAGTACAGGGGTCAGGGTTCCGGATTGTATCGGGTTACGTCGGGGTGGAGTTGAGTTGGGCGTGAAGCGTGAAGCGTGAAGGTGCCGTCCTGTCGCTGTCGTCGTTCGCAATGGCAAAGGCAAAGGCAAAGGCAAAGGCAAAGGCTGCTGCGGTCCTAGCGGAAGGCTCACGTCAGCAACCTCCACTCAACTGTGCGGCAAGATGCGACGCGATGCGATGGAAGTCTGAACGTAATCCCGGAGCCATCCAGGGGGTAATTGTAATGCGAAGTGATTAGAAGGGATTAGAAGGGAACATGGAAGAAGAGGGAGAAGAGAAAGAAGAGAAAGAAGAGCAAGAAGGGAGATGGGGTCCTGGGTCCTGGGTCCAGGGTGCTGGACAGCGTGTGGAGAATGATATGTAGACGGACAGCCCACGGTGACGTCCGCTCGGGCGGAACAACGCGAACTCGAAGCCAAGAAGGGAAGACAGGAAGGACGAGGGACGAGGGATCGCGTGAACGCGTGAGCGATCCAAGGACGACACGACGGTCCGGGCCGCGTGTGTGTAAGGGGAGTTAAGGGGGCGATGAAACGAACGACACACACACAGAGAAAGAGAGAGAGAGAGCAAGCCGAATGACGCACGTACATGATAATGGAGTATTATACACCCTTGTCCTTTCGGCATTCGCAGAGGTTCGAGGTTCCCGTATCCCACCCACACAGGCAAGCAAGTACAAGGTATGCAGAAGCACGCGTGTGTCCGAGCTTCGCATCACATCACATCACATCAACGAAGACGACTTCAAGTTCGCCGTCAAGATGATGTCGCGCACTATGGCATCGAGGTTTGAGGTTAGTCAGCGCGTCGCCGGTTTGAGGAGAAGGAAGGATAGGACAGACACGCACCGTTGGTTATGATCATATGCGTCTTCCGGGTATCGGTGACAGATGTTAGATGTACTGTCGCAACCCCATCCGTCAGCGACTCCACACTCACCAAAAGCCAAAGAAAAGAGAGAAAGCACACTTACTGAACAGTTCCCTCGTCTTGTTCGGCGTCACCGACTGGTGCATCGCGCCAAACCGGTTGCGGAAATCTGCAGCAAAAAAAAAAAAAAAAAAAAACCCCGTCAGCCCATCCTGCCTGCTCCCAACCTCCCCAAGACCTCGGCCGGGCATCACGCGCAGAATATTAATATTGAAAAAAAAAATACACGCACACTGCGAGACCGTCTCGTAATCGTTCGGCCGATTATACGACGGCATATAGTGCCGCAGCCGCACGCCGCTCTCGAGCTTCTTCTTCAGCAGGTCGCACTTGTTCAGGAACAGCACAATGTTCACGTGCGCCAGCAGCCGGCTCTCGATCACCGACTTCCAGAGCTGGAACGAGTCCTCCAGGCGGTTCACCCGTGGGTCCTGTGTACGGGCACAAACACAAAACGCATGGCGCATCGTCAGCATTATTCGTTGGGACAGCACCAGAGAGAGCCCTGGGGTTCTGTATGCGGAGGGAGAGAGACGCACCTCAGCAAGTTGCTGGTCAAACGCGCTAATCGGCGCAAGGAATATGATCGCGTTCACTACGGAACGCACCGTCAGTCCCACCCCAACAAACCACCGTCCCCCAAAAGACGCGAAAAAAAAAGAAAAACGCACCATCGTCAAAATACGGAGCCCACGCCTGCCGCTGGTTCCGCGCCCCACCGACATCATAAATGACCCACTCGACGCCGCGGAACTCGCTGTTCTTCGAGAGCGTGAACTTGTGCTCGACCACCCCTGTCGTCTTCAGCCGGGCCTTCAGGACGTCATCTGTGTATATGCACCATGTATCGTGCACCGTGCACCGAGGCGAGCACGAGCACGAGCACGGAACGAACGGGAAGGGGAAGGAATGGAAAGGAAAGGGAAGAAAAGGAAGAAAGACGCATCAGCATCAGCGGCCGGTCCTATCGGAGGAACCCCCCCTCTCTCCCCCGCCCAGAGCCTCCGATCCGAACGGAGCGGGGGACGGGGGCCAGGGGGGGAGACGCAAGGAAAAAGAAAAAGAAGGCACTAACCATCAGTCGGGAAATACATCTTGGCCGTTATTCGGTCGATCTCGTCCAAATAGCTGTCCGTATACCGCATGTCAGCACTCCCATCGCATCGCAACGAGCATCGTACCCGCTCCGCTCCCGAACCCACTCCACGTCTCGCCGTCGCCCAGCCGACGACTCACACAAGGCGAACGATGCACGGCAGGCACAGGCACAGCACAGCACACAGCACAGACAGACAGACACAGACACATGTCCAGGAGGGAAGACACTCACAAGCCGCTGCTCTCCTCGAGCCGTATCCGCCGCTCGGCCAGCCGCTGGTGCACCTTCGGGTCGCGCCAGAGCTCAGTCATGACGGGTGCGCACCGATTGAGCGTGTGCACGGGGTCGTTCGGGTCCTCCCACCAACCCTCGAGCTCGCCCGAGTGCGCGCTCTTCGGGCTCCGGATCTTGCCCAGCGCGAAGTGCTTCTTCCAGTCCGACCCCGTCCGGATCGCGAGCTCGTGCGTCGTGCTGCTCACGATCGACACCGCGGGCGACGTGGGCGAGCGCGGCGACGTCGGGCCCGTCCCGTGCGCCCACGGGTGCGAGGAGGATGAGGAGGACGAGGACGCCCCGGGCGCGGAGGACGAGGGGATGGTGATGGGGGGCGGGCGCCCGGGCGTGCTGCTCGTTGCGGTGGAGGTGGAGGGCGAGGCGAGGGAGGAGCCGGAGGAGTAGGAGCCGAAGCCGTCGGGGAGGTGCGTCGCTTCCTTCTCGCCCTCCTCCTCGGGGTCGGAGAGGACGGCGATCAGGCGCTGTTCGAGGTCCATTAGCGGTGCGAGTCGGCGGCGGTACGACTCATAGTTGGGCTGTGAACCTGCGAGCGACGAGGAGGGGCGGTCCCCGCCGCTGATGATGATGGACGCAGGTTCGGAGTCGACAACCTCCTCTTCTTCGGGGAGGGTGTCTTCTGGGGCGATCGCCTCGAGGATGCTGGACGAGAGGAAGCCATAGGTCAGAAGTCGGGTCTGGTTACCAGGAAGCGGCGGGGCGATGGAGACAGACGTACCGACGGATGGAGCGGACAAGGTTGAGGTAGATAACGAAGCGCCATGCTATGCGTTCCTTGTGGAAGGCGGCAGGGGTGTGCAAGAGCTGGAACTCTAGTAGAGGAATAAACGGTGAGCGAGACGTCGACGAAGAAGGGACACAGCTTGAGGCGGTATCGGCGGATACAGACCCAGCAGCGGGCCTGTGGTCTGTTCAACGAGGCGGTGAAGATAGAGAGAACGCAGAAGGGATAAACCACAACGAATGGTTCCGAGCGACATCCTCAGCAAAGACTAGCTTGGCATCACAATTTGTGCAGGTAAAACCAAGTAATCCTTCACGGAAGCAAACGTCGGAACTGACTATGGGGATTTGACATATTGCCTCGCCTCGGTGCGATCGACAATGGGCGCTTAGGGGCGTCTCCGATCTGGCGTGAGGAGGAAGGGCGATCATGAGCCTCTGGCTGTGTATGTGACATGTAAGAAGGCTGCACAGGGAGGCAGGGACGGCTACGTGTCAATGGGACAGACGCGCTTACCTCTGGAGAGTTGTCGCTGTCTGAGCAAACCTTGTACAGGCAGAAGCAGCCGCGTCCTAGGATAAACGGACGATAGGGGGGCGAAAAGGGACGTATATCGTATATGGGCGCGGATACGCGGGGCGTGGGACGCGCCGATACCTCCTCAAGGCGGGGGGACATAAGAGCGGGGAAGACTCACGTTTGAGGGTTGTGCTCTTTCCGCTCTCGCTCTGGCCGAGGAGGAGGACCTTGACCTGTTTTCGCCTGCGGTTGCGCTTGTCGTCGTGTCTGAGCATGCGGTCGATGTTCTCGCTGCGCTTGCGTGCATCCTCTTCTGCCTTGAGTCTCTGTTCGCGCTGTTCCGGAGTCTCGTTTGGCGGGGGCTGGAGCGCGGCGGCGAGGGGGTCCGCGTCGGAGAAGGGGAGGGGGTGGTGGGCGCGGTAGACTGGCTGAGGCTTGTGCGCGGGGGCCATGGGGAGAGAGAGGGACGGGGGAAGGAGGGGCAGGGGCAGAGGGAGAGGCAGTCGGAATGAATGAGGGCGGTATGTGACAGGCAGTAGCGCTCTATGGCGGAAAAAGTCAAGTGTGAGAAGGCGAGCGAGGAATTCTGGAAGGCGACAAGGAACGGGAGCGTGTGGCTGGACGAGACGGAGAGACGAGACGGCCCCTCCGCCTGCCTCCCGCATAAGGAAACCCAAAGGCGCACGCGACGCTGCCCCGTCGACTCGGATGTCCCGGCACGGCCGTTCCCTTCAAAACGCCCATCTCGCCCTCCCTGCCCTGCTGCCTCTTCTCCCCTCGCTCGCTCGTGTCGCCGCGCAGAACAGCCAGCTCGTCGCACGCGTGCAACCGCACCGGCAGAACACACCATGGCGATAGCGCTCTCCTTCTAGAACGCAGCACATGGCGTATGACTTGGATGGAACCCCGCCGACATACGGCCCTCGCCCGCTTGCTCTGTTCCTCGTGGGAACTCCTGCATTCCTTCTCTCTGGAAATTCATGACTGCTCGGCCGGAGGACCGGAGCGACGAGCGCGTGCCGTACCTGGTACATCCCCTGGGCAAGTCCCAAGGCTAGCGTCGGTGTAGAGCCGTTGCTTGGAGCTATAGAACTTGAAGCTAAGCCCTGCACGTCTATCTGAACCCCGAGTGCTGTCCGCCGCGCATCGCAATAACAGATATGCGATCATATATTACTTCCGGCCACAGTACGGACGCTGAACGGAACGGAACGTCCATCCAATACATGCCTCCGTATCCTGGCATATGCACCGCGCGGCCATTTACACCAAGACCCGGGACTAGGACGCCACCGTGATCCTAGTATGCCTCAACGCGCCGGGGATCTGCCCGCCTCGCGCCTCCGAGTCTTCGCTCCAGCATAGCCGCAGCGTACGTCCAACTCATCACAGTTACACCCTCTCTCTTGTTACGTACCCGCCAGTGGCCATGCGCATGACCGGCCCATGACCCATCCGCGACGTCGTCACCTCCGAGTCTAAACCCAAGCCTCCCGCCCCACCGTCCGTCGCTTCCTCCGAAACAAGCACATTACCCCCGCGAGCGTCCGATTCAGAGGCCGGGTCCAGTTCCTCCGATTCGGTCGTAATTGTCCTCGGGAACTGTCCGGGCGGCGCGAGTTCCTGCGTGACGCGTTCGCGTTCTATAAGTAAGCGGCGCCCAGCACTGCTGGGCGATTCGGATATGCGATATGCATGATACACGGACCCGTCGAAGCTCGCAGTCGAAGCTCGCAGTTGGAGTCGTCACTCGAGCCCAGTCCCCAGGCTGGCAGCTGCAGCCGTGAGCCGTGAGCCGTGACTGGCTGCGAGGCCCGGTCGCATCTCACCCCGGCACCCTGCGCCCATTCGTCGCGCATGGTTCCCCACCCCGCGAGTCGCCCGCGGGCCGCAACCTATTCCATGGCCCATCTGCTTTCTGGACGCGTGTCTCTTAATCTCAGTTTGCATCCCGGGGGTCGCCCAGGCACACCGTTCTTCAGCGTTCGCGTCATTCTATATCCCCGGGCCCACTGTCAGTCTCTGTCTCGCAGTCTCACTGCATGAATGTCAGGTTCCGTGTATGTAGGTCATAACATACATAAGTAATCCGCGATCGTTCGACCCGAACGCCCCCGGGCCGCTGTACATACGTATTCGCCTCTTGCGTAACATACGCGGGGGCGGAGGTCCCCATGGCGACCTCAGTGGTGACGTTACTTGGACGTCTCCGAGTGGCGACCCTGGCCGCCGTCCCTGAACCCAGTGACCGTCCAGTAATACTACCGTGCCGTGCCCAAATCGAGCGTCGAAGTTCGACGGAGAATCCGACCGGGGTCCCACGCTCACCAGCCATGCACGGGGCTCACAAGTGGCGGCCACTGGACAGGTCTGTGTACTTTTATCGTTATATGCATGCGTACAGCTGTCCCCGCGGCGGACTCGGACTCGGACTCGGACGCGCCAGTGGCAGCAGCCAGCTAAGTACTTAGCACTCAGTACTTAGTACTTATCCTCGTTTGACGTCCGCCGCAGCACATGCACCTGGCACCATTGCGCCGCACAACTCACGCCTCACAACTCACGTACGCCGTCTTCGCGCCGCCTGCGTCACTCACTGTCAGGCCACGCAGCCTGGTGGGAGTGCGCGCGCAGGCGTGTTGCCTTTCGAGGAGCCCTCGCCGTCCAGACAAGAGGCCGGTGTGAAGGGCGCGGGATTACGTTCGTCCCGGACGCGGAGGCGCAGCGAGACAAGAGGGGAGAGGGGACTCGGAGGAGGGGAAGGGGAAGGCTAGGATCTGCTCCGAGTCTCTCCCATTCCCAGCTGCTCGAGTGCGCTGTCTCGCCGGGTGGTGCATGGCCAGTGCTAGCGATGTTTAACGTGGAGTGGATATAGAGGTTCGCCTGGCTACAATGCAGATTGACCGCAACGTCGCTCGTCGCGCGGTGGCTTCTCCCAGAGCCAGCATCGGCATCGGTCTCCTCTACAGTCCGCGTCCATTCTATTGCCAGTCTCTGCCACAGGTCCTTCTTTCGCCCCAGCACTTCTCTACTTGGCTCCTTTCGCCGTGTCTTAGGTACTTAGTCGTCGTCACTCCCCCGCCCCTCCTCCAGAGGAAGACGCTCTTTCCGCCCCCCCCCCATGCTGCTTTGCGGCCCTCCGACCCCAATCTCGTCCTCCCCGCCCGCAACCGCCGCGAGACTGATGTCGACGTTAACTCCGCTCTCCTCAGCGGCAGCGTGGTCTCCACAGCTTCCCGAGCCCACTGCAATCAAGGAGATTACCCTCCAGTTCTAAGGCAAGGCCGACACCCTGCTTGGGCCAGGCTTTGGGTTCTTCTCCTGCAGAGACCACGATGCCGGGATTACCCCGGATGCAGCGCTCTAGGAACTCACCTCGTAAGTTCTGCACTATATATAGCGACTCGAACAGTAGTAGCGCATGTACTGAGTACATCAGACCGAGAGACCGCGTTGTGCATATATGGGCCACGGACTACGTCATACTGCTACCTATATCTTGACGTGGACGCATTGAATGATGAACATAGCCTCTGCAGGGGTCATGGCACACATCCAGCTGTCTGCAGCACTGCTCATCCGGCCTCCCCTTGGTGGGGCACCGCTTTGCCGGACTTACCGGAGGAGGCATCGTATGTCTAGCGCCCATACAGCTGGAGTCCGATAACACTGAACCTGGCAACAATCGGTCGGTCTTCCATCGACCAAGCATGTACCCACTGCTCTCCGGCATTCCCACGTCCGGTTTTATGTCTGCCTTATATCGCAGCGCATTCGCTGATCATCCTCCTCGCCATCCGTCAGGTGTATACGGCGGCCCGTCGCCATGACCGCAACAGCCGACACCAGAGCATACGACACACTCGCCCTCGCGCCCCCTCGCTGCTCTTCGCGGCAGCGACGGACCGCGTCGCGTGCATACCGTGCGGTATGTCGTGGGCGCCGCGACAGCGTATTCTCCTGCCCCTCGGGACCGACGAGCTTCTAGCGGCAGTTGCCCGCTTGGCTCCCAGCTCCGGGATACGTCCGCGCGTGATCATGGGACGGGCACCCGACGAGTGCAGAGCGTGGTGACGACCGCCTGGCGAGGGATCATGCGCGCCCGGACTGCCGGGGGGACGATGCTCGCGTTCTCCTCGGCGGGCCGTCTCTATGGTCGATGGGTCATGATTTAAGTATCCTTCTTGTCCTCGGGTACCCCCTCAGCTCCTCGATCCCGCCGGCATATAAGTAAGGGACATCACCCTGGCCCCTCGATCGGTAGCATCCTTGAAGACAGGTCGCGCCACCATGTTGCTGAACAAGGCGTTTCGTGCGCTGCTGCCTATCGTTGCGCTCGCTGCCCCCGCTTTTGCGGCGTTTGGGATCACTACGTCTGGGTCGTCTTGGACTGTCGACACCGCCGGCGGTCTGGTCTTTACCAGTGCGTTCGCCGGACTTGATGATGTCTAACATGGCTATCTGGATGCTCACGTACTCTTTTCGTGCAGTCAACTCTAGCAATGGCGACATCACGTCGATGAAGTTCAATGGTATCGAGGCGCAGGACTCGAGCAAGTTCAGCCAGATCGTACGTCCATGTTTCTTGTCTTCCAGGGAAGTGCGGAGTGCATGCTGACCTCGTGCATTCGACACAGTCTTCGGGCCTTGGCTCCGCCTCCTGCACCAACACCCGCACCGGCAACAACAACAACTACATCATCATCGCCTGCCAGACCTCCACGCTCACCCAATACGTACGTGCACCCTCCCCGACGCACATTCCTCCGCCTTGCATCCCGCCTCGCATCGCATCCCACTCACAGTCTTCTGCAGTACGTCGCGCAGTACAAGACCCCGGCGATCCACATGGCCACCTAGTGCGTTATACCCCGCTCTCCCGACTCCCAAGGTGCATATATGCGCACTCGCTCATGTCTACACACCACACCACATACATACAGCACGACCGCCGAGCCGTCCGTGGGCGAGCTCCGCTTCATCGCCCGTCTGAGCCGGGCGACGCTCCCCACCGGCCCGACAGCAGCGACGATCTACGGCAACTCGGGTGCCATTGAGGGCAGCGACGTGTTCATGGTCAACGGGCAGACCCGGTCAAAGTGTACGCGAATTCTGCTTTTGCCGCCGTGCACACGCGTCGCGTTGGGAGATGTTCGCTGAAGCTATGCACTCTGCTCTACAGTCTACTCGTCAAAGCGCTTCATCGACGACCAGGTCCACGGCGTCACGGGCAGCGGCATTGGGGCGTACATGATCATCCCCGGGGTGGGCTACGAGAGCAGCTCTGGTGGTCCGTTCTTCCGGTATGTTCTGCACTTTGCGGGTATGCTGAGCATTGCATGCTCACCAAGTTGGTTTTGCAGCGACATTGACTTCCAGGGTGGTTAGTACACCTCGCTTGCAGCGCCCGTTATCCCAGCATCGCTGACAGATAGCCCCTCATGGTACCAAGGCGACCAATCGGAGCTCTACTTCTGTGAGTCTACCTTTTTTTCAAGTTATTCTCCTGCGCTCGATATAGGATGCCATAATCGCTGACGCACGCTCACCCACCTTCTAGACATGGTAAATACCACGTTTCGCGTGTGAGTGCACGGCGCAGCAGCTAACAATCACCGGTCCCCCCCACCGCGCTTCCTCCAGAACTCCGGACACGTCCAGACTGAGTGTAAGCGCTCTCAATGGAATTCAGTCTCTTGTCCGCAACAAAGCCCGACTGATATCCGCACGCAGCGTACCGCCAGGGCCTGCACGGCCCTTACGCGCTCTGGTTCACAACCGGCTCCGCCCCGTCCGCCGACTTCGGTGCGTCCCCGTTCCCCATTCCCGTCCCCCCTTTCCCCGTCCCCGTCCTTGCGCCGCTGACCTCGCGGGCCTACATAAACCATAAATATATAGACACGACGTTCTGGGAAGCGCTGAACCCGAGCGGGCTGACGACGTTCGCGAACCGCGGCTACGTGCGCGGGACGGCATCGGGGATCCCGTCTGCGTTCTCGGACAAGATCGTGATCGGGTGGGCGAACTCGGCGGCGCAGTACTGGGTCAAGGCGAGCTCGTCGGGCGCGTTCACGTCGCCGAAGATGAAGCCGGGGACTTACACACAGACGTGTGAGTGTCATGCCAGTGGTTGTTTGGAGGGTGCGCGGGGTGGAGGCTGAACGTTTGAATTTGTTGCATGCAGTGTACAAGAACGAGCTCGCGGTCGGCACGACCACCGTCACGGTTTCTACTGGCACGACGGTGACTGCGAACATTGCGGACACGCACGCCGACGACGTGAGTTGTCTCCGCACATCCCAGTTTGTCACCGAGGAGCGCAAAGCTGACCCCTCCCCTCTTTACCGCCCCGGCTGGCAGAGCACGTCGTACATCTGGCAAATCGGCGACTTCGACGGCACGCCCGCAGGCTTCAAGAACGCAGACAAGATCGAGACGATGCACCCGTCCGACACGCGCATGGGCGGCTGGGCGGGGATCGCCTACACCGTCGGCTCCTCCGCCGTCTCCTCCTTCCCCATGGCGCTCTTCAAAGACGTCGGGCCCGTCACCGTCAACTTCAGCCTCTCGTCGTCGCAGACCGGCGCGCGCACGCTCAAGATCGCCACGACGCTCGCGTTCGCGGGGGGGCGCCCGACTGTGACGGTTAACGGGTGGAGCAGCAGCACGCCCCCGGCGCCGAGCCAGCCGGATAGTCGCGGCGTGACGCGCGGGACGTGGCGCGGGAATAATAATGAGTATACGTATGCGATACCGTCGGGCACGCTTGTGGCGGGCTCGAACACGCTCACGATTTACGTTGCGTCAGGGTCGAGTGGGAGTGATTACCTTGTGCGTGTTTTTCTTCACTGTGTTATCTTTGTGTCTGCGTATGTTGTGAAGGGGGTGCTGACGCGGCGTTTGTTGCAGTCTCCGAACTTCATCTTCGACGCGCTCGCGTTGTACTAGGTGCCGACTCTAGCGCAAGCCGCGCAGGCGTAGAGCTTGAAGGATCCTCCGAAGATGGAGACCGTGGCTTTCTCTCCCTCAAGCCCTGTATGCAACGCGTGCACGATGGTTTTGTTATACTATATATACTCGGCTACTCGTCTACCTTGCACATCTCCTTCAGGCTGCCCGCCGCCCTCGGACGCCCAGGCACAAGATCGCACGGCGCGGCGTTGAACGCGCCTCCTGCAAGGGGGGATAAGGACCACGACGCACGCCCGGCGAATTTGACGACGAGCACTCAGTCCTCAGTGCTTCGCACCGCTCAGACCGGGTCGCCGACTACACCGGACTTCTCGCTGGGAACTGGGAACCAGTGTGTTGGGATTGCCGTTCTCAACGCGCATGCATGCGTATGGCGCCATCTGCAGCCGATTCGGGCATCGGATGCGCCGTGCACATCGGACGTTCCATGAGTTCCCTCGGCAACGCGTACGGTATGTACATACATGCTGAGCGGCGTTCCTTACTTGAGAGGCGCGTCATCGGGCGCGATTGGGGCTTAGCGCTCAGCCTTTACTTTATCAGTTTCTGGACATTCGACCCTGAGGCCGCGTCTGCGGGATGGCGGCATCACAGACAGCGCTCCGCTACCGTGCCGTACGGTGCGCTCATCTCCCACCACGACTACAGGAACACCATCTAAGTACTTTTGGCTGCGCGAGTCTCTCGTCGATGGGATCTCCGGTCCCCACGGGGTTCCTGGCTGTAGCGTTCAGTGGACATTGGACGGTGTCTGTGAGCTCACCGGCCGCTCTTGGAGCTACAATGAAGCCGGGGGCAGACTACGACGGGGAACGTCGACCACTGAGCACGGACGCGTTGTAAGTGCCCGTCTGCAGTGGCCATGGCTGCAGTGGAGCTTGAGTTTGTTGAGGGCCGGTGACCACGCGTCCCACTGGGGTGTTAGACTCGTGAGTGGTTGGCCAAGACCGTGGCATACATAACTCTGTTCAGATGCCGCCGGTGGATGAGCTTGAGCTTGGTGCCACCGTGACAGACCTCTTCATGTGATATGCAAATGGCACGCGGGCCAAGCGACTTGTGCACCCAAGGCTGTCGTCCCTCATCTGAACCTTGGGCTGAAGTCTGACATGCTGTCAGTGACCTCGCGTCACAGACAGCACTGGGGACTCACCTCGTAACATGGTCTCACGGACATGTCGGCGGAGGGCTTCTGCGGTGCACCCGGGTGCATCCCATGGTAGGGTGGCTGTCGGGGAGGCACGGCCTCTCCCCTCATCAGCTTTCAATACCATGGTGGGAGGGATGTCCGTTCGCGCACCCGCGCGGGAAGGATAAACCTTGGTTCCCGCAGAGCCGGGGGCAGTGCGAAGGTTCACTTCGCTCTCGACCTCGCGGCGGGCTTCGAGGTTCGCCAAGTTCTCGTCGTCATCTGCCCCCCTCGGCCGCACTTCACTCGAGCAATGCATACGTATTACAAGGCGAGAGGAAGCGCACTGGCGGGCCGCGGCGGGCAGACTTTGACATGGCTGCGCGATTCTGGGTTCCTGCGCAGTCCTCGAGATGCGGGTACCGCTGCGATCCTTGGCTCTGGATGCACCGGTATCTGGGAGACCGTGGGCGGCGAAGGAGGACAGGGCTTCTCGTACCCAGGGCAAGCGGGATGCCATAACGCCCTTTCTTTAGTCTCCAATCGCGATAGGGTTGCCCGTACCTGCCTGTCTGGAGAAGACGTCAGACGAGTGTCAACTGAGCTGCGTGGAATATTGGACTGACGTTCTGGATATGTAGTAGGATCTTGCGAAGAGCGTGCACCGGGGACGGCATCGAGGAGCGAGCATTCCATATGTTCCATTGAGTCTGTCAGACGGGCGGCGTCTTGGGGGCTCGGGGTTTGTCAGGGACGTGTCGCTGTTCTGGGGCGCACGGAGACCGCGATGGACGCACGACTACGTCTTATGCAGCTAGCATGTGCATCCTAGGGTCCCGAGGTCCTGCTCGGCTTCTGCTCGAAGCATGAGCGGGTGCGCCCGCCACAGAAGCTCGGAGCAACAGCAGAACGAGCCGCATATGGCTCTGGAATCCTGAGAAACGCGCCGTTCAGTATGCACACGTATGGGCTCTTACTCACACAGGCACGGCAGCTGTCATCGCATCCTGTAACTTTGTCTTTCGGAATGGGAAAGTCCGGTCCAGGAGCACATGCCCCCATGTCACTCAAGCCTGCGGCGGATCTGGAGATGACGGGTCACACCGGCCGGTTCTACGCTTGCATTAGTGACGGAGAAGAGGAGATAAAGTTCGCGCCCCGGTGCGGTGCTGATGGGGCGAGACTAATCCTGGTCCGCGGGCGTACTTCCTGCTTTGTTTAGCAACACAATTGTCCAAGGCATGCTCGCCCACCGGGGTTGTACTTGTCCGGTCGCCCTAATCGGCCAGTGAGTAGTATTCACGAATATCTGTCGTCATGGATATTGACCTGGGTGAGCTTGAAGGTTATTTACTCAGAGCGACTGCGCATCGCTGTCATCAGAATCAGTCAGGGTCACTTCAGATGGAGAACATACTTACACCATACTCCAGTGCTGGACAGGAAGGTAACGCGGCCGTGAAGAGCTCGGCGGTCCGTGGGCAGCATCCGCGCTGCAGTCGAGGCACAGGAACAGATAGCCTGGGTTCCATTCGATCAGGGTCTGCGCGTTCAAGTCGTGTGCGCGCCGGGACCGTCGGAACGCGGCAGTGACTGAGTGAAGAAATGCTGGTGGTCGCAGACGAAAAGAGAACGGACGATTGATCTCACGTGTAGCGGTCGTCGTGGAAATATGCGCACTTGAGTTGTGGTGCAGCAAGCCCTGAAACATTCTGGCGCGAAGCTATATCAGTACTCTGAGTTGGTATGGAGGCTCCTTGCAGTACATTGAACTACCTGGGGTGCCATACACGATGAAGCGGAGAAGAACTCACTGCGGGGATGCATGGTTGTATCGGACCGCTGTGTTCAAACTCGGGCTGCAAATTGCGGGCTGAAGGCCGTCCGGCTGGCATCCACCGTGGTCCCGGTCATTTGTAGTCCATATGTGTCGTTGAGAGAATTTTGAATTCGCGATTAGTACGACGGCCGGGGAGGTTGAGGAAAAGGAACAACACTCTGCAGTTTCGAACCAGTGATCTTGCCGTGGGAATTTCAATGTTCAGCGCTCACCAGTCGACGTCGGCGAGATCCATCGTCGGGGCCAAGGTCTGAACCGTGCTGAACGTACATAGCTCACGTCGTGCATTCTGGTACCTCGGTTTTGAAGAGCGCGGATTACGACGAACATGCTCGCCGTCGCGATTTATCTCACATTTGTCCACTACCACTACGACGTGTTATCCTAACCTATGTTCTGAAAAGACTGCTGAACATATACCCAAGGCGCAACAAGGTTCGTGAATAACGCGTACCCAGATCATCCTGAGAGTTGTCGAACACCACCACAGTACGCTCCTGGGACGCTCCGGAGCGTCCCAGTACGGTCGTCGCCATGCCCCCTCCTCGCGATGCCACCCTGTCTGAGACTCGAGTCCCCGACATGATCAATATCTGTGTACCACGACGTGTTGCTACCTTTCATTCTCGCAGTCTAGTGACATCGGCTCACGATCATCGTCCCAGGCGATGCTCTGCTGTGGCTCGTTTGAGCAAATACTACGCCTTCCATATTGGGCCGTTGTCCTTGCCACAAGCGAGGTGCCAGCTGTCAGGCGCTTGCTTCTCCACGTACGAAGCCTCCAAGCAGTCATCTTGCACTCATACTAGCATCCCAGTCTCACGGACACCGGTGCGCGCGAGCGGAAAACAAGACGAACGTGATTCGAAGAGGAGAATGTGGGAGGAATGCGAGTCAATTGACGAGTGGCTCGACAAGTACGTGCCAGGACCAAATCCTCCCATGTCATTTGTCCCATATGATGTGGGACTCGATGGAAGCGAGCACAATATGTGCACTGGCTGGGTGAGTGCGAAAAATTCAATGGTCGAAGTCATATGTTGACTGAGGAATGCCGTAGATAAATGGTCTCAACAGGGACATCCAGACTGTGAGCTGGGAGGGATATTGCGCCTTGGACACGTCCCAACATTTGGATCCGGCGACTCTCACACGCGCCTCTAGGAGGTCGCCCTACCCAGACCTCGGCATCTATCCAAAGGATACGCCCGAGAATTGGCTGGACTATGATCCTTCCAGCGAAGCGGACGCAGAGGGAGACGTCTCTTCGACGATGGAGTCTGGTTTCAGCGGGCTCACGGACGAGCAGAGGATCACCGACATACCGATGCGTTCCCGTGTTGCGTGGGGTTGGGCCGAACTGCTCATCGAAGTGAAACACGAGAAGAGGGGACGGATGAATACTCCCGAAGGTCCTCTTCCCCAGTCCCTGCAAAAGAGCCAGCTCGTCGACTACGCGAATGAAGTCTTCAATCGCCAGCATCGTGTATCCTTCTTCATGATCACTGTGCTCAATGACTACGCTCGTCTCGTCTGTTTCGAAAGGCAAGGCGCCGAATTCACGCCTGAGTTCAACTACATTGAGGAACCGGACGTCATTGGCAAGTTCCTCTACCGTCTCTCGAGGCTAGATCGTGCAGGCCGGGGGTACGATGGCACTGTGAAGGCGGCATCTCCAGGGGAACAACGTCTCTTCCGAACCTTGCATGAGCAGTTCCCACAGTCTCGCTCCGCTGTGGCAGCCGGCCTGCGCGATGCAGCTACGATAGGCTGGAGGGTGTACAAAGTTGCAGTCGACGCTCCGTTCTCAACCGACGGGACCGCTGTTCGTCGCAACAGTCCTCTCGCCCGACATGAACTGCTCATCGGCAAGCCTGCGTCCGTCAAAGGCTCACTTGTCGGTCGGGGCACGCGAGGCTTCGTTGCCTATGATCTCACGAGTCAGCAGGTCGTCTTCCTCAAGGACAGCTGGCGCCCCGACTCGGAGGACATTCGCTCCGAATTCGATAACTATATGCTCATCACAGAGTCGAAGAAGATGGCAGAGTCGGAGAAGACCAATGGCAAGTTGAACATACCAACTGTATTGGGTGGTGGCGATGTCGAGTACAACGGCGTCCAACGCACGCGCATTCCGACTACACTTTATCACCCTTTCATTCACTTCCGTCTTGTCCTCAAGGAAGTGTGTCGACATCTGGAGGAGTTCAGGAACTCCTATCAGCTCCTCCAAGCTGTCACGTACGCCTACGTCGGTGAGTGAATTTGACTCGATCACTAACCCCCGGCCATGGTTGACACTTGCGATCTAGCTCACCAGATGATATGGGAGGCTTGTAAATTGCTCCATCGAGACATCAGTGTGGGCAATATTCTCATCCACAACCCACGTGACGACTCGGACCCCGACTCGGATTACGTCGTTGGCTTGCTTGCTGATTGGGACCTCGCTAAAACTGAAGGAGAACTGATGACCGAGGGCGCCACACAGCAGACACGTTCGGTGAGCTGACCTTATTTAGTCTCCTGTGCTGGAGGGCCCTGAACCGCTGTTTCCAACAGGGCACATGGCCATTCATGTCCGCCCGCCTGCAACAGTTCCCGGACAAGCTGCATGAGCTTGCTGACGATATCGAGTCGTTCTACCATATTTTGAACTGGTGCACGCTCTTACATCTTCCCCACGAGTTCTCGTCGGACGTCGATATTCTGGCTTTATACATCTCCCGAATCTATGACTTCGCTACTGCTGATGACCCGCCACTTGGTCACCCCGACAAGCTCAAATACATGCAAGACGGCACATCTTTCATCACCATCGACGACATGACGAGCGACGTCCCACATCCGTTGGAACTTGTACTCCAGGATCTCGCGTCACTCTTCCAATTGCACTACTACCATGTCTGCTACCCTCCCAGTCCCCCCCGCCTTGCGCCCAAGCTTGAGATGAAGCCCAAAGGACGTCCTCGGCCTGACACACCATTATGGGCAAATCAAGTTAGCCCCTCGGAACCACGGAAGGGTTGGCAAACTCGAAGGAAGGTGCCCGCGATTACAGGACCGCAAGACCCCAGCAACTCCCCTCTCCGCACTCACCAGAAAGTGCTGGGTTACTTGTGGCCTGCTGTCCAAAATAGCAGCGCATGGCCAGATGTAGATCGTCTTGAAGGGCGCTGCATTGTCCTTCCCGCTATGACAGCAAGCAAGCGTGCGAGCAGCAGCCCTCAGTTACAGCTCTCTGATAGTGTTGGGAGCAACAAGCGCAATAGGACAGGTATCTCTCCGTCAGAGGCGACGTCTGCGGCACCATGTTTGCCTCTCCGCCCAGCAAGGTCCTCGGCCAAGGCGCGGAGCAGGACCCCGAGGAGTGCGCGTAGCTCTCCCGCCCAGTCTGAAAGCTCGATGAGATCAGGGAGTCCGGTTACGGGGAATGCCTCCCCCGTATTCAGTGGCTATCCCATACAAACCCAGTTCGGCAATATGTCCTTAAGTTACGAGAGTCTTCAGCAGTGGCGGGAGAGCATTAGAAAGAACCGTCCCATTAACCCTGCGACGGCCAGTGGCCCGGACGAAGTCTCGCTCAACACTCCGCCTGGCAGTCCGCCTTGCATGTACGCCACTATGACAACCAGCGACCCCAACGTCTTCTCGCTCGACGATTCGCCTCGTATGTACGCGATGCATACTGAGGTCCCTCTTCGACTACAATACCCGGAGAGTTCTCAGCGCTCTACACAAAGGTGTGGTGACTTTGACGACGCAGGCGAGGAGGACCCGCGTGGTGAGTCTTTCCCATCACACCGAGTATATCAATTAGCTGACGTGTTGGTTCCCTGCTTCCAGCTCAGTGGTAGCGTTGTACGGACGATTTGTACAAAGAACGGCATTGTATGCAAGGCGTGTGAGTATGTATATATCGGGTACGAGTTCGTGGAATGCATGACTGGATGTATTGAATCCGTCAACACACAGCAGCAGACAGTGGTCGTCCGGAGTGAGCTGATTACGGGAACGAAGGCCTTCAAGCTTCAAACTTCAACCCGTCAACTCTGTCTGCATGTTAGGATCCTGAGGTCCTGCAAGGTTTGTGCTCAAGGACGAGCGGGGTGCACCCGCCATAGAAGCTCGGAGCAACAGCAGAACGAGCTGCAGATGGCTCTGGGATCCTGAGGAATGCGCCGTTCAGTATCATCGGCAAACGGGGAGGTTGTATATACGAGCATGCAAGTGAGACGAAAGCCAGCATGAACATGCAAACACCCGTATGGCCGACGGGCGTCTGTATTGTCATATATGGATTTGTCGGATCGGCGGACGGTTGTATGGAGCTGTCTGCTGGGCCCGCCCTCTGTATGCAGATGTATGAGATCGTCCAACTAGGGCGAGGTGTGATATACTCATATATTGATATAGTCAGTCATATGGCTTGGCCCGGGTGGAGACAGATTTGTCTGTCGCAATACCCATGCGAGGCGCGCTCACATGGGCGCCTATATCTATTAGGAAACGGCGTCAATTTACCACGCATGCCTTTGACAGCTCTGCCTTTTCCTCGCAGAGCCGTCAGCAGCTACCCCAATGTATCTTTGTCCCCAACCACCACCATCGTGTCGTGCCTTCTTCTTTCCCCGCCCTCCGCCCTCCGCCCTCCGCTCCCCATTTCCCTCCCCCTCCTTCTCCCCCTCAGTCCCCGCTGTCAGCAACATCTCTGATATTCAGCACATACACTTTTCCTTCGCCGACAATCTCTCCTACTTTGTCGACCTCTCCGGCATCAATGACACCATCCACACCGTCGTCACGCAAATGCTAGAAAACAATGAAGGGCAAGGGTGAGGTCATGTGGTCTCCATATCTCGAGTTGAAGGTACGTTCATTGTCTTCCGAACTGCGTCTCCGCATGGCACATGCATATATGCACGTATTATATTCCGCTCCACCGCGCCTCGACATTCAACGCGTATTTCTGACTATATGCGCGTGTCTAGGCCTTGAGAACTACCAACCTGGTGAGTCCATCATCTCCCGCTCCTTTGGTCGCTTCCCCATGCGCAGCAAGTTCATCTTGGACTACATCTTCCAGGTCGCTGGACACCGAAACAGGTCAGTCCCCGTCTTCAGCAGCTCCCACACTCGCCTGACAATGTGACGTTTCCACAGACGTACCGCCGGCAACCACTTCTCCGGTGAGAGCATGGTGAGTGAAGGACCTTCTTCCCGCTCCGGCATGCATTCAATCATCATCGCAACTAGCCAGACCATATCATGGTGTTCAACTGTCCCCTCGACGTCTTGAGTATCCTCTACCACATGCACTATCAATCACCGGCGACGTGGTGCTTCCTCACAAGTAGTACGTTCATTGGTCCTCTTGTATGTACCGTTCGCGTGGACTGACCTGTGCATTCACAGCCTCGATCATCTTTGATCTGTCTCCTGTTGTCCCTCGCTCGTCGTCTGCGCTCACCGCTTGCTCTCAGACGTCTTCATACATGGACTCTCTGGTCTACTTACTGGCGACGTCACTCTCTGCGCTCTCTCGGAATCTTGTGATGTGCTTGCTCTGATAGCTACATTATTGTCTTTATAATTTACACCGTACTACTCGAATAGAATATCAATGTTTAGTCGCCTCTAGCCTAGGCCTGAGGTGTGATTTAGAGCTCGAGCGTAGTGCCGAAGCGAGCATGGCGCCCCGGATAGTATTGAAATCTACCTCTCTACATACATATTCATACAGACCTTCCCGCACGCTACATGAGAACGTCCGAGTCGTATGAATGCATTTATTGATTTACCCTCCTCTGGCGGCCTCATACAGACCAACGTCCGAGTCCGACAGTATCATACAATCATCAGCAAAAAGCCAAAACGCTCGGAAATGCTTGCAGTGTTTGCAATCGTCTATGCCCTTGGGAGCGATTGCAAGCAGAACTAATAGCGACGTAGATTGCAAACCGGTTGGCAAGCTCGCACCCGATTACAATACAGGACGGCTCGTTGTGTCCGCTCGCCGGAGATCAGTCAGGCGCTTGCACACACTCCCCCGCACGCTCGCTTAGCGATCTATCCGCCACCACTGAAGTAGTCCCCCTCCCCATCTCGCCGGCACACCTTCCTAGCAGTCGATAGCACCTGACATGTGTCTTCAACAACAGCGCCAGTGTGCGCCAGCCCGCCTACCCTCTGGGCGTCCAATCGCATGCCTCTCGCCTCCGGTGTTGTCGGCGATTTGGGATGCATATGAAGTCTCGAGAGCCACGCCTCTTCGTCCACTCTTCTCCTCCTCCCATCATGTGTCTGTACTGCAATTCATCCATCCTCTCTGTCTGAGTCCCCATTTACTGAAGGACTCATGCACCGCTTAGTGTAGGTAAGCCACACGCGAGATGCCCGTAAGTTGCCAAGCGGCGTTTGCTGAGCTCGTCCATACGGTACGTCGCCCGCCATGCCCTTTGTTGTCAACTGGCCACGGCGGCTGGCTTTCCATCCAAGATGACTGTCCCGCTATATCATCCACTTGGACATATCTTCTTGGTGAGTACGCTCAGGCTGACCCTTCGAGTTGCATCCTCCCCTTCTGTCGTATTATGTACACGTCACTGTAACTTACTACAGTCCGGTGAGTCCTTCAAGTCATTTTACTCCATGTTTGACCATGTACACATACTTATGTCCTATGCCGTAGTTCAAGCTCATACACTGAGTTAGTAACGTCCTATGCCGTAGTTACTTGTACCGTAGCCCAAATGTCCAAAAATCAATATCACGTGATTATCATATTAATCGTCTGCTTATCGCCGTCATTCTCTGCTATCAATCCATTTATTAATATTATACGCCGAGTCGTGCACTGTACTTCTCGCTGGCAATCTCTCCTAATCAATGGAATCTTCTACAATCATCAGAAGTGCTTACAGAGATTGCAATCAACTTGGGGTAAGATTTTGCACCTTGCAACGTCGCTCGATCCCACCACAATCATTTCCGAGTCTTGGAGCGGATTGACTGGGATTGCAGTGATTGCAAACACTCCCGAGCGCTTCCATTCTTTTTGGCTTTTTGCTGATGATAGAATTCTGACTCATATAATATAATTTGGCTTATTGCAATACCCCGTTGGTCTGCTATATAGTATCACTCTAGGTAATCATCCTTACAGGTAAATTTGACAATTATATAAGCATATCCACGCGTACATGGGGAGCCCCCGGTTTGCTGATGATGCACTCGTGTGGGCTCTTACTCACACAGGCACGGCAGCTGTCAACTCATCCTGTAACTTTGTCTTTCGGAATGGGAAAGTCCGGTCCAGGAGCACATGCCCCCATGTCACCCAAGCCTGCGGCGGATCTTGAGATGACGGGTCACACCGGCCGGTTCTACGCATGCATTAGTGACGGAGAAGAGGAGACAAGGTTCGCGCCCCGGTGCGGTGCTGATGGGGCGAGACTAATCCTGGTCCGCGGGCGTACTTCCTGCTTTGTTTAGTAACACAATCGTCCAAGGCATGTGAGTGGCTCACCCACCGGGGTTGTACTTGTCCGATCGCCCTAATCGGCCAGAGAGTAGTATTCACAATATTCCGTCGTCATGGAAATTGACCTGGGTGAGCTTGAAGGTTACTTACTCAGAGCGACTGCGCATCGCTGTCATCAGAACCGGTCAGGGCCACTTCAGATGGAGAACATACTTACACCATACTCCAGTAGTGCTGGACAGGAAGGTAACGCGGCGTGGAGAGCTCGGCGGTGCGTGGGCAGCATCCGCGCTGCAGTCGAGGCACAGGAACAGGTAGCCCAGGTTCCATTCGATCAGGGTCTGCGCGTTCAAGTCGTGTGCGCGCCGTAGCAATCGGAACGTGGTGGGGACTAGGGGTACTTCTTACTTGAACGCGAGGACTGCTGGGGCTGGAGAAGCCATGGGGACCTGGAGGTGGCAAGTGTTAGTACAGTACCAGTAGGAAGAGAGGAATGGGATGGAATGGGAGGATGTAGAATGACATGCGCATTGCAGACGGTGGCGCAACGCTACCTGCTGCCTCTATCTCGACGCGTGTATCCACCGACGATCGGGGGCAAATAGAAAAAGTAAGTCCTTGGATGACTACGGCTACATTGCGGGTGTCTAACGTCTATGAGAACGTATGCAGGATGGCAATAAAAGGTCCACTGATGTCCGAGAAGCTCCGAGAGCGTGTTTGTGTCCAAGACTCCAACCAAGTCCGTGTATCATGCGCACGCGAGCGTAATTCATAACATGGACAACTCGTGTGTGTCCACCACCAGTCTGAGTCTAGGAGATATTGGAGAAGTCCTTTGTTAGTCGTCGTCACGTCCGTCACCATCCTCAGGTTGAGGCTCATCCGCAGGCTTGCACGCGTGCATCACGGCGTCGAAGAAGACGTCGCTCCAGTCGATCCCGCTCGTGATCGATTTCTCCTGTACGAGCGAAAAGCCCTGTTTCAACAGCTCCGCGTCGCGCAACTACAATATACATCACATGTCAGTCAATCGTTTGGCCCGTCAGGAGCTCTGTACGATAGAGAACAGGAATAGGCACTCACGCGGAAGCGGTCAAAGGTGACGTCCAGGCGGGTCACGTAGAGATTCGTGCTGCTCACGGGGTAGTTGAACGTGCGGACGAAGTCGATCGGGAAGTGGAACAAGGACGAGAGCAGCGACCTGTACACCAGGCCACCAAGTTAGTCTCATGAACCTTCTAAGCAGGAGATAGTTCCTGGCTAGTGAGATGGACAGCTCTGGGCTGAATATATGCGGAGAATTCGAGTAGGAAAGCGTGGCTTTGTGTCTCAGGTAAGAAGACTCCGCAACGCGCTCCATTCGATGGTGTTTTTGAATGCAAGCACTACACTTGTCTGCCTGAGGTACGCCGGTGGTCGTGCAGCGACATACAGCGACATACGGAAACTGAATTCGAGGACAGAAACCGGGCAAAAGACGATAGACCAACTAGGAGACTTTCGCATTACACTTGTTAACGCGGGGTGTACTTCGGAAGTACTGACCATCGTGCGGCGACCCAGACGCCGTACCAGGATTCACACCGCTTGTATCATCCATGAGCACCTGAGGCTCTGCTAGATAAGTGTGCATCGATGACTCTTGGCGGCATATACGGGAACTGAACTGAACTCGAGGACAGAAGAATCGGCAAAAGGAGTTCGAATTGGATAGACCAATCAAGAAGCATCGGCGCAAGGACACGCCCAATCGTCAAGTCTGCCCGGAGGGACTATGCTCATAGACGCGAGCGATAGGAAAACGTAGAGAAAGGCGAGAAGAACAAGTGGACAAGGAAGAAGACTCACGTAAACCCCGAACGCGGAGCGACGTATTCAAATGGAAAGTACACATGCACCCAACGGCACTCCTCCGCGACGAGCGCAAGGGAGCCGCGGTCGCGCACCCAGTCGCGCCGGATCTGCGAATCGATGCGCCCAAAGGTGTATATGCGGCCCTCGCGGTTGTTGATGTGCAGCCCGCGCGCGAGCACGGCGAACGACATCTCGTCGTCGTCGTGGGCTGTGAGCGGCTTCGTGCAGTACTTGCTGTCCTCGGCCTCATCCTCATTCTCGCATGCGTCCTCGCCGTCCGACGTGCCAAGGCCCTCGTCCTTTCCTGCCTCCTCGTCCGGGTCCGCCGCGTTGAGCATACAACCGGGCTTCGTGTACCCCACTGGCTTCTCCTCCGGCCGCTCCGACAGCCCTGCGAACCTGAACGTCGTCCGAAACACGTCTGCCCGAAGGACCTCGCCGGTGAGGAACGTCCCGACGAGGTTCTCGCGTAGGCGCTGGATGAAATACGGCGTCTCCGTGCTGCGGTGGACGCGAGCCCGTCGATGGTGATGTTCGCCCAGGGCCCGGCGGTCTGGCGGAAGAAGACGGGAAAGAACCAGAGGATGGTCTCGAGGCTCGCTGTGGAGATGTCGCCGGTCGTGGAGGTATAGAAAATCGAGTCACAGGTGAGGGTGCACCAGCGTGGGTTGGAGGCACTCGGGAGGTGGAACCGCCAGGTTAAGGACGCGGCCGTGAAGGTAAAGGTGTACGTCTCAGAGAAGACTGTTGCCTTGTACTTGATATCGTAGGCTCCGAAGAGGCAAAAGCGACCTATGGAGAGCTTGTGACCGTTGATGGGGCGGTCGAGAACGTAGGAAAGAAAGGCGAAGAGGGACGAGACGAGGATGGTATAGGCGAAACGCAAAGAAGATTGGGGTATATCCATGGCTTGTCAAGAGTGGTCTGTAGCCAGGATCTAGTTCAGATGTTGTGCAAGTCGAGGGAGGGGACTATGAAGTCGGTGGCGGCACTGTGAAGCTCCACGACAGGAGGCTGTCAAACTACATACGCTCACCCAATATATCGTCACTATCGATCACGGAAATGAAGTCTATCCGTTCGGACGAGAGCCAGATCCAAGTCTCTTGCGCTTGCTCCTCCCATGCGCAGACTCCAGAGCAAGAATAACCCTCGGCGTGGACGTCGTCACTCGAGCATTTTGACATTGTAGGACATACCTTCATCCTGCCGTATATCTAACCACCCTGCCGACACGATCTGAACCCGCTCCCAGAACGCTGCCCGACCATATCCATCTGTACTCGACGCGACTCTCAGCGAACGGCAGTGAATCTTCTTGCCAGATATTTTGAGTACGTGCGGGCAGGGGCCTCTTGACTGTAGCGGACTCTTCCAGCTGCAAACATGCAAATCATAGTTTTCTATATCGCAGCGGCAGCATAGGACAAGTATACAGGGAGCCATTCAAGCAGAAGGACACCAGCAGTCGGTCATCGTTCAAGGTGAAAGTGAGCAAGCGCCCAAGACCTTTGTTGTGCGGCATGGAAATGGGCTCGATTGGTACCTTTGACCAGGACCTTTTGGTCGCTGCGACGAGCCTGCTCGTTCGCCAGCCTCTATCCTGTATACCTCCTCTTGATATACCCGTCTTGCTGTGATCTGCACGCTGCTAGCTCTTGCCATCCTCGCTACACATCTTGCTGTCGAAACGAATTCCGAAGATCTGCACGCCCCGCTATGTACGAGCTGAAGCTAGAACGTCTCAATGTCTCCGCTCTTGTATTCCCAGAGCCACAGAGCGTGCTTGTCGCAGTCATCTTGGTGCTCATGCCTACTCTTATGATCTGTGTACGTCGGTCAACAGTCGGCTGGATGCGCGCGGCTTTGCTGATAGCTTGCAGTATGCCTTTCCGTCTATCTGTAAACTATGCCACTCCTTCAATCCATATCGTCACTTGTGCGCAAGTCTTCGATCAGACCGGCGTCCCCCGCACTCTTCGGAACACCACCGCCCCATACCTGAGCTCGATGCGGACTCGGTGCGTCATCGTACCTATTATTCCGAACAGCGTCTTTCAGCTTGTTAAAGCATGAGATCGCCTTGCTAGGAATGCCACGAGCTTCTCACGAAGGATAGTGCTCCACATCCTCCCGAAGACGCAACGGTCGCAACATCCCTCGAGGTGAGTACTCTTTACGTACGCCACCATCCAACGCACCAACGCTGACGTCTCCTTTATCCTCTGTCAGCACAATAAAGTGCCTTCGTCTCCGGAATGCGTTGCGCCAGAAGAATGCCACAAGGTGCTATCAGGGGCACCTGCTCCCGAAGACGAAGTTCCTCGTTCGGTTGACTCTGAGCGCGAGCGTAGCCCGGAGGTATCGGCGATGCCCCTTACTGACGACCCCGATGGCTTGGAACTCCCGGGTCCCACCAACGGGATCGCTAGTGCTCCGGAGACTGCGGGCTCCGCACCGTATGACGACACCCCCACTCTTCATCTAGAAGCTGCAGAGATTAGCCCCAAAGAGTCAGAGCTTTCCGAGCCTACCCAGACCGAAGCTGTAGAGCTGGTCGAATCTGCTATCATACCGGATGAAGCTGAGGATCAGAGTACTGAGCCGATCGGGTTCGCAGCCGCATCGACGCTCCCTCACCCTCCGGAGGAAGTTACTTCTGGTTCTGAAGCATCTCATTCGGCTAACGTGCCGCCTTTTGGTGAAGACGACACACGCTCCGTGTCCGTCATGTCTCACGAAGAGCCCACTTCGAGCGAGGCGTCGCTCAGCGAAACAACTGTCGCTGAAGATGAATCACCCGAACCCCAGCCTGAGCTGGATGCGGAGGTGGATGCTGATGACGCTACTGAGGGCAACGCGCACATCATGCAGTCCGCATTCCTCGTCGACGGCCGTGACGACTCCGGCGAGCACCCCAGCGCAAGCACCCTCTCCCAGTCTGGCTGCTGTGCAGGCACTCCGCGAGAGGACGGTGATGCAGACGATGATGCGGAATGGACATCTGTCGATCGCATGGAGGGACGGACACCGCGCGCGACCACGCCCGTCGAAGCTCAGCCTCCTGCAGCCCTTACTACGAGTCCGTTGAACAAGTCTGCCGTACCGTCGCCGCCGTCGCATGCGGGTGACCTGGACATCGCTGTGACCGGCTCCGTCGTGCTTCTCACGGAGAGCGAGTACCTCCATTTCGAGGTCAAGGACTCTCGAGCACAAGCAGAGCCTGCCGAAAGGGAGGTGGAGGAGGCAGACTCCACGACCACGTCCACCGCCTCGACCTCGACCACCACCGAATCCTCTAAAGCCAAGCGCACCCCCGCGCCCCTCGACTTGGCAAAGGACGTGCACCCGGGCGAGGACGGTTCGCAACGTCAATCAACGGCATCTCCGAGTCGGGATCCTTCAGCTCTAGACCACGGCTCTCCCGCGTCCCCAGCGACCCCCAGACGGCGCATGCATACCCCAGACCGGCCCGACTGGGCTCTCGCCCCTAGTTCGAGTGACGCGGACAGGGCAGCCCCGAAGAAGGCAAGGCGGCATAGCTGCGACCATCCTGACTGGGCAGTTGCGCCCGACGGAGACCGAGATGCCGAGGGTGCGAGCACGCCGTCGAAGAGGAAAGGCAGGAAGAGTGAGAGCGACAGCGCTACTAGTAGCGTGACCGGTCTAGGAGGAGCGGCTTCGTTGAGTGGGAGTGGGAGCGGGAGAGGGAGAGGGAAGAGGCGAACACACCGGGGCCGGCACTCGCGGTGACGGTGGATGGGGCGTGACTCGTGAGTATGGTGGAGTGGAACGCGGGTGTGGCTGGCTGCACCTGCATGATGTGGATGGACTGTTGGACTGCTACTCGAGGGCTTGCTGCTGGGTAACCCTCTTGTGTATATGTATGTGCCTCTGTATCTATAGTGTTCACACTTCCTATATGCAACGACGTTTGCTTATGGTATGACATTGAAACTCTTGATCCTTGAAGCCCGAAGCTCTGCACGGCGTGCTTCAAACGACGAGGTTCAATCGGCAACATTGAACTACTTACGAATTCCTGCCACGCAAGTACCAAAGGATGCTT